>NW_015115886.1:47573-48059 GCF_001443285.1 Poecilia latipinna
CAAAAATTAGTCATAGTATAGTATGATGTCGAAAATGTGCAAAAATTAGTCATAGTATAGTATGATGTCGAAAATGTGCAAAAATAAGTCATAGGTTACTATGACTTCAAAAATTGCAAAATTAGTCATAGTATAGTATGATGTCGAAAATGTGCAAAAATAAGTCATAGTGTAGTATGATGTCGAAAATGTGCAAAAATTAGTCATAGTATCGTATGATGTCGAAAATGTGCAAAAATAAGTCATAGTGTAGTATGATGTCGAAAATGTGCAAAAATTAGTCATAGCATAGTATGATGTCGAAAATGTGCAAAAATAAGTCATAGTATAGTATGACTTCAAAAATTGCAAAATTAGTCATAGTATAGTATGATGTCGAAAATGTGCAAAAATTATTCATAGTATAGTATGATGTCGAAAATGTGCAAAAATAAGTCATAGTATAGTATGATGTCGAAAATGTGCAAAAATAAGTCATGGGTTACT
>NW_015115886.1:54381-55082 GCF_001443285.1 Poecilia latipinna
GTATAGTATGATGTCGAAAATGTGCAAAAATAAGTCATATTATAGTATGATGTCGAAAATGTGCAAAAATAAGTCATGGGTTACTATGACTTCAAAAATTGCAAAATTAGTCATAGTACATAGTATGATGTCGAAAATGTGCAAAAATAAGTCAGTATAGTATGATGTCGAAAATATGCAAAAATAAGTCATAGTATAGTATGACTTCAAAAATTGCAAAATTAGTCATAGTATAGTATGATGTCGAAAATGTGCAAAAATTAGTCATAGTATAGTATGATGTCAAAAATGTGCAAAAATAACTCATAGTATAGTATGATGTCAAAAATGTGCATAAATTAGTCATAGTATAGTATGATGTCGAAAATGTCCAAAAATTATTCATTATAGTATGATGTCAAAAATGTGCAAAAATAAGTCATAGTATAGTATGATGTCGAAAATATGAAAATTTTTTGCCATTGATTAGTATGACGTCGAAAACATAAAAAATTTAGTCATAGTTTAGTATGACATCGAAAACATTAAAAATTTAGTCATAGTTTAGTATGACGTCGAAAATATTAAAAATTTTGCCATAGATTAGTATAATGCTGAAAACATGAAAAATTTACTCATAATATAGAATGATGTCGAAAACATACAAAATTTATTCATAATTTAGTATGACATGGAAAATTTGAAAAATTTAGTCATAGTAT
>NW_015115886.1:60899-75584 GCF_001443285.1 Poecilia latipinna
CATAGTATAGTATGATGTTGAAAATGTGCAAAAATTATTCATAGTATAGTATGATGTCGAAAATGTGCAAAAATAAGTCATGGGTTACTATGACTTCAAAAATTGCAAAATTAGTCATTTTGCAATGACTAATGACATTTCACATGTTGTCGAAAATGTGCAAAAATTAGTCATAGTATAGTATGATGTTGAAAATGTGCAAAAATTATTCATAGTATAGTATGATGTCGAAAATGTGCAAAAATAAGTCATGGGTTACTATGACTTCAAAAATTGCAAAATTAGTCATAGTATAGTATGATGTCGAAAATGTGCAAAAATGAGTCATAGTATAGTATGATGTCGAAAATGTGCAAAAATTAGTGATAGTATAGTATGATTGGATTAGAATTGGAAAATGAGTCATACTCATTTTCTAATCTTTGAAGTCATAGTAACCCATGACTTATTTTTGCACATTTTCGACATCATACTATACTATGAATAATTTTTGCACATTTTCGACATCATACTTATACTGACTTTTGCAAATTTATGAGAACATAGTATACTATGACTCATTTTCCAATTTTTGAAGTCATAGTAACCTACCTATGTGTCATTTTTGCACATTTTCGATGTCATGTAACCTATGACTAATTATTGCACATTTTAGACATCGTACTATACTATAACTCATTTTACAATTTTTGAAGTCATAGTAACCTTCAAAAAGTAACCAATTTATGTGTCATTTTTGCATATTTTCAACATCATACTATATATATAGTGAGTCATTTTGCAATTTTTGAAGTCATAGTAACCTGTCATTTTTTCACTTTTTCAATGTCATAGTAACCTGACTAACTTTTGCACATTTTCGACATCATACTATATAGTATGACTCATTTTGCAATTTTTGAAGTCATAGTAACCTTTGTTTAATTTTTGCACATTTTCTACTTCACATCATGACTCATTTTTGCACATTTTCAAGATCATACTACAGTATGACTCATTTTCCAATTTTTGATGTCATAGTAACCTATGTGTCATTTTACCACATTTTCGATGACATACAATACTATGACATCGAAAATGGGGTATGGAATAAACAATTTGCTAAAATGAAGCATATGATGTAAAAAATTATCTAAAATTAAACATAGTATACTATGATAAAGAATGAGGTAAATAGTATACATCGATGTCAAACATGAGGTAAAATGACAGCATACTGTGATGTCAAAAAACAGGTGAAATAGGATATAGAAAATGAAGTAAAATAGTTTACTATGACGTCAAAGTTCAGGTACAATGGCACATACTATATACTATTATGTCTAAAATGAGGTAAAATAGGACAGTATAGTATGAGCATAAAAACACTGCAGTATGTTTTTGGGGTCTCTAGAATGTGAAGACTTATTTATTAACTATCGGATTAAGTCTTTCAATTTCTCACATTTGAGAATGATTGCTTCATTCTGCACAGCCTTCCTTTGTTCCAGCTTCAGAAACTAAATTATGAAACAGCAGAACTTTTTCTCAGGATTGATAAAAATGAGACAACACTGATATCTGCAACATTTTAATTGAACACACATTAAAATTCTGTGACAGTTTCAAGTCAAACTGTAAGTGACACAATGCACAGGAAAAATGGCACCAACGACATACAAGTTTGGACTGGACACACTAAGCAAGAGAAAGAACCGTGAAATGTTCAGAGTTCCCACAGTCCTCTGAGAGTGAAGATTTACATTTACAACCTTAGAAAAAAAGCCTAAAGCAACAGTTTCACAAGAAGTTCTGAGCAATAACGAGCAGTTAATCAGCAGTTTTATGTACAGTTCATCTGATATCTAACAGTGAAATGGAGCCATAAGCAGACTGAGGCGACTGAGGAACCACAAGGCCACAACACCAAGCTGCTCAACAGAAACTGTGCTTTTCTTTACTCCCACATTCACTAAAATCTGTGTACAAAAACACACGGTGTCCTCAAAATGCTCCACTCTCTGTTTTATTCCTGCTCCACATGTAATAAAGTTCAGTCTGAACTTGTAACCAAACAGCTGTCAAAATCTAAATACAAACACAAAGCTGACATTACAGCATCAATACTGGTGCATTATAAATATGTGGAACTCCAGCAAGTTATCAGCATGAAAATATAAAAATGAAAAACTCTTGATTCTTTAAATGAAACATTTTCATTAATAATGGGATACAGTTCTATTTTTACCAAGATCGATTTTTTAATAAAATCAGAAAAATGAAAAATGTTACTTTTGATAAAACAGATTTTGTCAGTATAGTTTCACCAGAAGTAAAAGATTTTAAAATAAGGCCATGAAAACCAAAACTCTTAGTTTCTGAAGCTGAAAACTGCAATGATGAGAGAAGCTGAGCTTTTATTTTGACGACACCGTGCACTTCCTGAATGCAGAGTAATAGTTTGGGTTCGGCGAGCTCGCCTCTGTTCAGGAGACATTCTCTTAAGTCATGGAGCGGAGATCCAGAGTGATTCCAACCTTGAAGTCATAAAATTAGAACAAAGATGAAAAACCAAAACTTGATATGGAAAAAACAGCAGACACTTCACAGAACGGCCACTGGGGGGCGCCACACATTCCTGAATTTTACTCACCAGGTCTTTATAACAACTCCAAAAATAATTTAGTTTTTCTATATTCAGAGTTTAAAAATATGTTTCTCCAGTATGTTCTGTGAATTAAAATAAACAGATATTTGATCATTCCAGATTTACAGATATAATGAGTAACATTTACTGCCACCTAGTGTTAAAGACGAGAACAGCATGATTAGCTTTGATCCCAGAGACGTTTTCATCAAACTGACTGGTTTCATCTTCATCGCCTTAAGCTTCCTGGTTTAAGGCGGTGAAGATGTTTTGGTCTTTTCTTCTTGTTAAACATTTTGACTTTAAACTTGAATTTTAGATTTAGAGAAAACAAACATCTGGGATTATTTAATCCAGACGCACCAATGATGAGCTACTAAGTGTTAAATGGATTTTTGGAGCATTGAGTTTAATCCCTTAATCTGCCTGAAGCTGACTGGATTTATTCTGGCGGATCGTTTCTGTCCAGGGGAGCTGCAGGGTCAAAGGTCAGACGGAAAGAAGGAGGAGGTTCAGCCAGCAGCTGATTTCCGGCTGCGGTTCTGATCAGATGTTTGAGCCTTTGTCTCCAAACCAGATCTGCTGCCTGGAAATTCCCAGAATTCCCTCTTCCTGAAGCCCATGTGCTCCGGTTCTGATGAAGCATCGCTGCCGGTGCTGAAGCTCTTCTTCAGTTTGAAGCAAAGCGATGGAAACGCAGCCATCGCTCCACAGGTTCGTTCTTCCCTTCGCCTCAGTGCAAAGTTAAACTGCGGCATTCCCAGTCCTCCCAGCCTTAAACAACCTGGCCGTTCTATTCCTGTGTTTGGGGGTTCTGCAGCTCTGGGATCAGTTCTAATGGCAGTGTCCAATCAGTGTCCTGCTAACCGCCAGCGCCGACTGAAGCAGAAACTAAATGTGACAAAGCAAAGGAAGTCGGTGCGCAGGCTTCCAGCAAATCCTGAGATAAAAAAAAAAACGACATCAAATGGAAAACTGCTGACTCAGACCAACAGAGGTCAGAGGTCCTGCATCATGGTGGGTCACTGGAAACAGCATGAATGGTTCTGGTTCTGGTCAGTCAGTGAAAGATCCTTAAGGCAGAACTCCATCAAACGATGGGACACCGAGTCAAAGAAAAGCCGGGGTCAGAGGTCACTCTGTCATGTTGGTTCTGATGATGAAGTGGGTCATCTTCTACAGAGAATGGATGCCTGAAGCGCCGCCATCGCTGTTGCCGCCTGCAAGACAACGAGCAGTGCAGAGGAGAACCTGGTCAGCACACCGGATGCCAACTGGTGCATCCAGTTAGCATGATGCTAACCTCAGGATGGATCTGCTGGGAACGCTCAGGATCCGACATTCAGCTGGAAAAATCCAGAATTCAACCAACTGGTCGATATCCAAACTACACGTCTAAAGAAAACAGCAACCAACCAACCAATCATTTTACCAATTATTCAATCAACTAACCTGAATAACCAGCTAAATGATAAACTTCCTGTCAGGACGGACCAAGAACCAGCTGCAGGAAGTGGTTCTGAGCCCAGTTCTGATTGTACCCGGTTCTAAATCAGCTGGTACCGGTACCAGCCGAAGGTTCCCTGGACTTGGACTCACATCTCATTATGTCTTGCTGGAGTTCTCGTAGATGACATCAGATGTGATGGACTGCTGCTTCTTCTTCTGCCACATCAGGAGGACGCACTGATGGATGAAGACGTACTGCTCCTGCACACACACACACACACACACACACGGTCTGTATTGTGGCAGAGGGTGTGTGTGTGTGTGTTGGGTGCTGAAGCCCGGACTCGTCCTGACCTCGGTCTGGACCATGGACAGCCGGTGGGACCTCATGTCCGACACCATACCCAGGATGTCCACGAACTCGTGTTCCCGGATGTGCTGCATCAGGCGGTCCAGGGCCATGAAGGTCCCGGTTCTGCCCACGCCGGCGCTGGAACAGAAACATCTGGGATCTAACGGGTCTCCAGCAGAACCAACGACCTCCAGCGCTAAACATTTCTTGGTTTCTAATATGCCCGGTTCTGCAAGGTCACCTGACTGATTATATGACATCAGAACCAGACCTGGACCTTCTGGAACCAGTTGGTGACCGACCTGCAGTGGACGATGATGGGGTCCTTGGTCCTGTTGGCCTGCTGCCGGACGATGTGGACGAACTGCAGGATGCTTTCGATGGCGTTGACCGTGGGAACGCCGTGATCCGGCCACGAGGTGTAGTTCAGGTGGAGGACGTCCAGGGTCTCGTCCGCCTGCAGGGGGAGGCAGAGAGTCATGGCAGTTCTGATCGGTCCTTTAAAGCCACGTCCTGCAGGAGAAGACGACTCACATATCCAAGTCGAAACTTCCTGATGATCCACTCTGGAGAGCCTTCCTCAGAAAGCATCTCCACACTGATGTCACCGTACATTACCGGCTCGTCTGTGAACGGCCAGTAGTGGTCGCACTTCACCTGGAAAAACCAAAACATCAGCTGGGAGGAGCAGGAAATGTAGATACAACTACCAGCCAGCAGGGGGCAGAATAAACACTGAGCTTCACTAAACAAGGACCAGCCAGCAGGGGGCAGACTCGAGCCTGTATTTGACTGTAGATCTAAGACATACTGGTAGGAACAGCGCCACCTAGTGACACTGTTCCTAGACCAGAAATGTTTCTAATAAATAGGACGTGAATTTGAACCGGACCGGCTGCTCACCCTGCGGCGCTCGTTGCATTGAGTCAGCATGACGATGATAGACGACTTCTGCTGCAGAACCATCTTCCAGAAATCGTTGCGCGTCTCCGGCAGTGGCCCCTGGGTGGCGATGTACTCCTTGGAATGTCGGTATCCCTGAAACAGAAACCGGATGACAGGAACTGGAACAGAATCAGGAGCACAACAGTCAGCTCAGATATTTAATGCTCAGAATGTCAGAAAAGCCAAACTGCTCTTTAGATTCAGACGGTTTCAGAACCAGGACAGTTTCTGGGACAACTGAATCAGGAGCCAATCAGGATCCAATATCAGTTTCAGATTTTTGTCATAATCAGAAACTTCAGCCGTTATTTTAAACCAGCTGAGAGATTTATTAGTTACTTCCTGTTTCTATCTGCAATACAAAACAACTTCTGCTTTTGTTTTATGACTTGGCTCCTAAACAAACATAGCACCAATAAATCTGCCTTTTTACACCTTTATGACATCAGCAGAATAAAGACTTTCTGTCTAAACAGCAAGAACAGAATTTAAACTTTCTGATGGCCTAAAAAGCCATAACTGGGCTTTATGGACCATTTCTCTGGGATTCCTGGTCCAGTCAGAACCATATGGACCCTTCAGGACTTCAGGGACCTGCTGATCCAGTGTTTCCAGAACCAGAACCAGGTGAGGCAGCATTTAGCTTCTCTGTTCCTCAGCTCTGGAACCTGAACCTCAGACAATCAGAACCTGCTGGTTCCTGTAAATCAGAACTGGACCGTTTGTTGTTTCTGGGTCGTTCTGGTACCGTCAACGCGCCACCCGTACTCCTCTCATTAATGGCTCAGTCTTATCAGTACCGTTCGCCTGGCAGGTCCAAACATCAGTTCTGGTTCTGCGGAGTTCTGGCTCAGGTTCTGGTTTCTGTCTCTACGCAGTTGATGCTGAGACATTAAACATGTTCCTGAGCTACAGAGGTTTCACTCTGAGAGACCTAACAGGAGCCTTCAGGTCATGTGATCAGGTCCTGCTAGCTGAGCAGCATGCTAGCCTGGAAGCTAAAGAGGGCGGAGCCTCCAGGCTGTCTTCTCTCTGAACTCGTCTTTTCCTTTTTCCGTTTTATTGGTTATTTTTATAAGAAGCTCTTTGAGATATTCTGAACATCAGATGAAACTTTCTCTTTCAATCTATGAACCACCAGCTCCCCCTGGTGGCCAGCTGTGGAGGTGCATTTCTCATTAAATATGAAGGTTTCTGCATTTGGGCCAAGGTGGACAGAGCCGTTGGTGTTCTGGAAGTTCTGGGAGAGGAAGCGGAGCCGGCGGATACTCACAGGGATGTAGTTGGCGTTGATGTAGTCGGCACCTTCGTCGTTGTGCATGGAGACCAGCTTGACCCGACTGAAGTCATCTGAGAGAGGAGGGTAGTTAGTCAGGAGATGAACTACAGATGCTGTCAGACTTCAGCAGAACCTGGTCTGGATCTGGAACCGGGTTCAGACCGGGTCCGGACTCACAGGGTAGGATGTTGGTGTATCGGTTCTTGGGCCTGTTGACCGGCAGGTCGGCGGCATCATGGGTCAGATCCAGGCCGACGCTCTTCAGCTCCTGGAAAACATTCAGAGCAGATTTCAGTTCTGATGGAGAACCGACCCGTTTCTAAACCCATCCAGCTCTGCAGCCCGGCGGTTCCCCCTGGAGGACAGGACGTCTCCAAGTCGTACCTCGAACTGCAGGGAGAACTTGTAGGCGGAGTCTTTGCTCATGTCCTTGAAGTAGGCCTCGAAGTCGTCCAGCTGCACCAGGCTGCAAACACAAACCAAGTCAGACGGTTCTGAGAAGTTCTGACCTCCGGTCCAAACCGCTACCTGGGAGCGCTCAGAGGAAATCAGTAATCCTAATCTAATCCTCATCCTGACGGTTCATGCTGGAGCTCAGGGTTCAGAGTCTGGCTCCACCGGGTCCAAAACCCAGAACATTCCAGCCTCCTCTTCCCAAACCAGAACCTCCCAACAGAACCATAATGACCCAAAGGTGCATCGGCTGAGTTCAGTGGTGCCGCTCAGACCGCCAAACATCAGAACGGCTGACAGCCAATGAAAACCCAGAGCAGGATCAGAACAGTCAAATGGTTCTAATCCAGAATGTTCTGTTAAGGTTCTGTTCTGACTGGGATGAAGCAGTCTGGGCTTCCAGAACCACAGCAGGAAAATGTTCTGCTCCCTCATCAGAACCAGCAGAACCGGCAGGTCCCAGAAACAGGATTTTCCTGTCTGGCTCCTGATTGGTCCGAACGTTTTCAGCTGTCCAACGGGGCACAGTTTCTGCTGAGGACACGCCCTCCTGCCTCAGAGAAGATCTAAGCCCACAGCATTATACCACCTCTACCACCAGCTGGTGAAGGACGAAGGTTCTGTTGCAGAACCGTAGGAGCGGATCGGTCCAGCTGCTGGTTCCGGATGTTCTTCTGCTCTCCAGGAGGAGGAATGTCAGACTGGATTAACTTCCTGCTTTTGTTCCCAAACTGGAGATCAACAGAACCTCTCCGACTCGACATGGCGCCGATTCTGGACCCGATCCAGATTAACGACACTTTCCTGTTTCTGAGATCAGTCTGGGATGAAGGAGTGACGGATTATCTCCCAGATTAGATGGGATGAGTGAAGGACGGATGGAGCAGCGGATGGGTGAAGGTTAAAGGTCAGGGTTAAAGGTCAGGGTGGAGCTGATGGCTGAAGCTTCAGGACTCGGTTACCTGGTTAGCTTTCGTTTCTTTAAAGCCGTTTTGCTCCTAAAAACACAAAGAGCGTGAAATCCAAACATCATCATCATCATCATCACCAACAGCAGCAGCTCAGGACCGTCTGTGCAGCAGCACCGCCCCCTGCTGGCGCTTCACAGTCACTAACTTTACTGTGGTGAATATTTTGGTTCTTCATAAAGTTTTTTCTGCTGCAGCTCAGAGGTTCATGTGGAACCAGAATTTACTGGACTTTCATCATCAGAACTTTAGAGTCCAGTGACGTGGTTCTGATCCGTTTCCATGGTTTCCTTTGAACTGTGGAAAACAGCAGCTGCACAGACGAGTCCTGTGGGTTATTGGAGGTTTAACACCGTATTTCCTCTACATAAAATATCATTTTACTATTCCCGAGGTTCTTTTTATTATAACACGATATTTTCTTCAAATAAAAATACTCAATTGCACAATTTTAATAAATTTATTGTTAAGATGCTTTTATAATTTACTAATCTTAGATTTTAGATTTTCTGCATTCTGCATTGATAATAAAATCTCAGTATAAAAAATTAAAAGTTAATTTAAAAAAATAAAAACTGAAAAATCTGATGTATTTGTGGGATAATCCCCTCTATTAGAGGAAATACGGTAGAAACACAGGCAGGAAGCCTGTGGCTGCAAGTTTCCATCTGTCTGCTTTTACATCATAAAACACTTTCATTTATACTAAAAAGTTGAATTTGGGAACAGATTTGTTTTCTTTGATTTTTACAAACAGAATTTTAAATCTATACTTTCTAGCTATATTTTAGTTCATAAAAAAAGTTTAATTATCACGGTAACAAGTCGGTGAAATGTTTCACCAGAACAAAATATGAGAAAATAATTTCTTTCTTGAAGAAACGTTTTTTTCAGCCACAGGCTTCCAGATACCTTTCAGAGAAGAAGCCAAACATGAGATCACCACCATGCAGACGGCCGAACCCGAACCCATTACCTGCCTGGCACCGGCTCCATCAGGCTGGACTTTACTCTAAGCCATTCATGCTTTTACTTTGAAATGCCTCTGGATTCGCAAGAAACCAGGATCATGCATATCTACAGAGCCTGAGCTACTGAGTGACTGACGGCATGCGGCGAAGCAGAGTCAGCATCATGCTGCGGACGTCCGCCGTGTCGGAACGATCCGCCACAGTTCAGCGCGATGCTAACACTTTCCAGAGGGAGGAATGTCGACGCTGCAGAGTCTGGTGTGTCTGAACAGCCACAAAAATATCAGGATTTACATGATATTTTCAGAAAATCATGAAATACTGAGCAAACGATCCAACAGGAACGCACTGGCTCACGTCATGAAGTCGTTTCTGCTGGTCTTAAAAAAGCCAAATGAAAGAAATAATGATAAAACTTCAGGTTATTTAAACTTTTCTCTTGAAAAATCTGTTGAAAATGGCCAAAACATCCAAATCACCAATTTATAAAGTTACAATTATATAAAAAAGTTTGTTTTTATTTGAGAAAACTGATCAGCAGAGAAAAGTAAACTCCTGCTGTTTCAATGGTTTCCATGAAGCAAAAGCAAACAGTAAAAACTTCTGGATAAATGTGTTTGAGGGCCAAGAATGCAGCCCTGATGAACACCATGGAGTTCATTTCCTCCGTTCACAGAGGACAACCCAGTTCCTGGTTCAGAGCTCTGAGGGACTCCAAGAGACTGTGGAAGAATTAACACACACCAGGCTGATCTGAGCGTCTCTGAGTTCAAACTGTGAGCGATGGACTGTGGCGGGTGAACATGCCCCAAAGTGCAGCAGGCGCTTACTTACCACGGATTAATATAAAAAGCCAAAAGATAGTCAGTCCAAAGGCAGGATGGCAGGAGGGTAAGAAAGGCAAAGAGGCTTCTTCGCCTGAAGGTTCAAATAAACAGACACAAAAAGAGAAAATAAAGAGAACAGACACCAGAGGGCGACAGGGAGGACAAAACATGGAGCTACATTAGTAAAGAGGCTTCAATTAGTGCAGAGTTAAAGCATTGCTGCCTCACTGAACAGCCATGACATCACCGCTGAGCTCAGCAACGAGGGGGGGAGGGGCGTCATAAAGCAGCAGAGGCAGACTGGGAGTGAAACCGTCAACCAGAACCAGAAAACCCGAATCAGCATTACTGTGGAATAGTTCAAGTAAATGTTGGTTGGCTCTCTGGAACAGATCCAATGGGACCCATCCAGTCCTTGGCTGGTTCTGACTGAAATCACCTTCGTCCTCCTCTTCCTCACAGAAACACAGCTGCCCTTCACAATAAGAGCACGACACGCTGATGAAATGTTTAGTGATGGTGTTCTGCCTTCACTGACTGCCTTTCAGCTCTTATATTAACCATCAGAACCAGAACCAGAACCTTCAGCCACAGCACCGACTCAGAGGCTTTTATTTTGAAAAGATAACTAATGGACTGCTCTCATTTCTGTTTTTAGGTATTTGAAAGAACAACTGGCTCTTAAAGCTGCAGATTAGACCCGAGCCTTCATCTTCAACAAACAGCATCTATCATCATCATCATTATCGTCGCCTTCGTCGTCTTAAAGGGCTACACACAACATTAAAGCTGCAGGTGCAAGTTCACATCCTAATCTGCCTCATCAATCTGTCCCTCCACTGGGCTGCTTCCTGTTGGGTGTGTGCAGCTGTGAAATGAGGAAGTGATGCTGCGGCGGCCCGTCGCCAACGGCAACCCAACCGCCTGCAGCAGCAGCAGAAGAAGAAGAGAAGCGTACCAGTTGTAGGGAAGCTTCCCGTCTCGCTCAAACGAGGCGAAGTTAACGAAGGTCTCGGCGCTGCAGTTCCTGCAACACGAAGCGACGGGATCAGACAGGAAGTCACGGAAAAACAGGAAGTCAGCAGGAAGTGAAGAATAACGGAAAATCAGCTTCTATGTGCTCAATTCAAACCACGTTACGCAACACAATTATTTTCACTTCATTTTATTTTTTCACTAAATAAGGAAGTTAAAAAATGACATGAAACAAAAGACAAAAAAATAAAAACCCAGAGCGACCAAAACAGAAACTAAAATAAAATATAAAACACCAAAAATAAAACTATAAATACAGAAACAAAATCTTTACTAACCCAAAGAGACTTAAATCTACACCCAAGTAAAAAAAAGTAGAAATAAAGAAAAATCACAACAAAACAAATGATAGCAAAATCCTACAGAAATTAAAAGTATTTAATTAAGTCATCCCGGTTTTTTATTTAATTTAATTTAATTTATTAATAATCAGGACTAAAAACTTCCAGTGGCTTCTAATAAAATGCAGAATTGGCCACAAACATTTAATAAAGTTGGAAAAATAAAGCAGAAATGAGCCAAATTCACACAAGAACAAATCTAGAAAAAGATGAAAACGTTCAGTTATGCTTTGCTGTTTATGTTTTCAATCTGACAAACCTGGAAAAGGTTTTGGTTTTAAATCTACAATCATTTCTGCTTTATACAGAAATTCAACAGCTTAATTAAAATATTGCGTTAATAGTTGATTTAGTAGACAAAAATAAAAGTTTTTGTTGTAATTATTAAAAGGGAAAATTCTAGCAGAAGCTCCCTTCCAGTTTAGACACCAGATGGACATCAGATTATTATTATTATTATTTTTATAATTATTATTGTCATTCTGTTGATGTTGTTGGTATTTTAATAAATCCTGTTTTCTGAACATTTCAACATTTAGGATTAGGGTTCTCAGGATGAACAGGTCTGCCTCCTGTTGCCATGGTGACGGCGCTGATGCGGAGACTCACCTGGTCATCTCCAAGTGTTTCTTGCGGAGGACGAGCAGGAAGAGGACGAGAAGGCTGATGAGCAGGAGGCTCAGCACGGCCAGCGCCGAGATGGCCGCCATGCTCGGGTTCATCTCTTTGGCTGCAGACGCGCGCGCACACACACACACACACACACACACACACACACACACACACACACACACACAGTTACATTATCAGAAGACGGAGCCTACACTGCTCTTCCTATTCAACACCTTCACGATAAAAGCCTCCTGCTGGCTTTAATGAGGCGAATTTAAACAAATGCAGGAATAATTCTCAGTGAGATCATCAGGCCCATGAATCACACAGGAAGTCCAGCAGGAAGTGGATTTAATGTCAGGGAAGACATGGTCATCAGTTATTTAAATTCTAGTTCCGCAAACTGAAGATGACAGGAAGTCTTTATTTATAACTTCCTGTTTGAATCTAATTCCCTTAAAGATATTTCAGTTTAGAAGTGTTGGTTAATCTGCAGCAGGTCGATGAAACTCATCTCAACATGATCAGGAAAAAAAAACTAAAATCGACTTGAATTCATTTAATTAAAATAGAAGTTGGTCTTAAAAATGTTTACCATTTTCTGGTGGCAGCACCGTTTCATCTCTTGTAGTTTATTTTTCTAGCAGGATTTTTGTTTAAGGCAAATGCATACATCTCAAGGCGGATGATGCTAATGCTAACTAGCTGCTAATATACTCTAGCTAGCTTGTTTTTTAGGGTAAAAGTACATTTATCATCAGTTGCTGGGCGATGTTTGTCTTACGAAGTCAACCTGCATTCACTGTGTGGAGCGAAGCTCAGCAACTTTACTCTATTAAACATGTTTTAATAATGCAGGTCTTAAATCTCATTCGTTTTGGTCTTAAAAAGCCTTAAGTTTGAGTTGGTGAAACCTGCAGGAGCCAGAACCTCTGAGACCAGAACCGCTTCAGTGAGACTGCATTCAGAGGAAAGCAGAATAAAAAGCCTGCCACACCTTTCAGATTTTTACACTACTTGTGTTGATCTGGTTAAAACATGTTTAAGGTCTCCACAGTGCCCCCAACCTGCAGTGGTGACGGTGATGCGGGCCGGCCGGCTGGCTGAGCTGTAGCTGAAGCTCGTCACGCTGCAGTTGTAGCTGGACGACGGAACCAGACCCGAAACGGTCAGAACCTGAGCGGTGGAGGTGATGGGCTCTCCGGCCTGCAGGGGGAGCCACACGTCAGAACAGAACCACAACCCATTGGTCTGAGCATGCTCAGTGTGAGCCTTCTGACTGAACTTGGGCAAATGGTTCTGATCCAGAGAGCCTGACAGGTCAGAACCAGAACCACAGAGATCCTCCTGACAACTGATCCAGGTTCTGCTCATATCCATCCAGTTCACCAGGAAGTTCTGGAGAACCTTCAGCTTCTGGACCAGAATCGGGTCAGGCAGCAGAACCAGGACAGGCAGTTGCACTGTGGTCCATCATCTGGTTCCAGAACACATCAAAAACTCTTGGAGGGAATTTCAGAACCAGAACCAGGGCCTGAGGATTACTGTGGTCCAGATTATTATTCTGGACCAGATGGGCCGAGGTCAAACGGTTCCGGATCAGATGAGCATCAGAACTTTTCAGTAAATTCTGATGGAAACAAGAATAACTAAAAATCCAGTTTTTAGTCAGATTTATTTAAAACAGTAAATAAATCTGACAGAATACATTCAGTTAAAAAATTTTAACCATAAAAAAGAAGAAAACTAAAAAAAAATTACATGTGCTAGAAATTGGTTCGGATCAGAACTAGATTTGTGGTTCTGTGGGGAAACTTGATGATAAATAAAGAAAATCAGAAAAAACAAAAAAATATTGACGATAAAATCTCTTCCCCATTTTAACACTCAGCTTCTCTTTCTGCTGGTTCTGGCTCTGGGTCCGCTCGGCAGCAGAAGCCCTCCCACTCCTGAACCCAGATCCAGTGTGAGGCGGGCTTACCTTCAGCTCCTTGCTGGCCCAGTTGGGTCGGCACAGAACCTGGTAGTAGTCCACCACGCCGTCCTCGCTCCACAGCAGCGTGATGGACGAGTGCGTAGCGTTGACGGCGAGCAACAGGCGGGGAGGGGCCGGTTCTGCGGGACAAAAACTCCATCAGCTGGGCTGAACCGGGCTGAACCGGACCGCCGCCACTTCCTCTGAGCGGCCCCACTTAAAGATGCCAGAAGAGGAAGTGGACCCGGCCAGTTTCTGTTTCACTTTCACAGACAAGTCCGAATGCGCAGCGCTGGACGGGCAGAACCCAGCAGAACCTCTGAGCTAAAAAACTGAAACTAAAACATTTCATCCTGAGCCTGAGCCAGAGATGACCTACTTCCCGTTTGGTTATTGGAGGGGAGCAGCAGAACCAGAACCACTTCCTGGACCTGCAGAACCCATCTGGATGGACGAAGCCACGCCCACAACCTCTACCTGCAGCTGTCACACATGGCGGTGGCAGCACCATGCTGTGGGCTGAAATGTGAAGCAGCACCAACAACTGGAAGGAGACATTTGGGCTCTTCAGCCAATCACAATGGGTGTGGTCCAGATCCTGCTCACTGATTGGTTGAGGCAGTTTATGTATAATTCTGACCCTCCATGTATCAGAGGAAATCCTGAATAAAGATATGAATGAATGACAGGTGGGAGTCGCCATCTGTAGGTCCACTGCTGCTTGTTTTGAGCAGGTCATGGAGTTCTCTGGCGCCCCTAGTGGCAGAAAGGAGAACTACAACAACAAACCTGCCTCAGATCAAAGGTTCACATTTATTCCTGATTTCATGTTTTTAACATTTCTTCAGAAAA
>NW_015115887.1:0-15554 GCF_001443285.1 Poecilia latipinna
CAAGAACACAGGGATGATTGAAGGCACAGTTACAGGACAAACAAAGCAGGGTTGAACAGATGAATCAGCAAAGAACAATGAAAACAAAAATCAAAAACCAGTGATCTTATATATTGTGTGGAAAACGTCACTGAATGCAGGTGAGGTAATCATGGGATCAGCAACAGCTGTGGAGCAGAACAAACCGGCAGGCTGAGTGAAGACAAATAACAGCACAGAAAAAGCTTAGCGAAACACAAAGAAAAGACAAACCATGTGGAAAAGACTAGCAATTATCTAAGAGAAATAAATCCATATACACAAAAAGACACAAGAATAAAATAAGAAACTATACAAAGAATTAACTAATATGGCTACAACTTACAAACCAGCAATGTTGAACATAGGTACATTAATTGAATACGGAAAGACCTTTGAGCAATAATAAAGATCTCATAGTGATCAAAACACATGCGTTTATGAAAACTAAAACTGAAACATCCAAGAATCACAACAAACACAGGGCAGCAAAATGGTTGAGAGAGGGGCGAAGGTTCACTTCCCAGCAGGAAAACTTTAAATCAAGCGTTACCTCATTCTACCCTTTTGTGCCCTTTACCAACCACTCAGGACCTCCAGCTTCTTGCCCCAGCACTGGTAACTTTCACTAAATAAATAAAGGCTCAACATTTCCAGTCTATCGTCTCACATTGGACACCATTGAACCTGCTCTTCTTCTCTTCAGATTAATTCCTACGCTGTTGCTTTGTCCCTTGGCATCTACAGGACTACTGAAGATCATTCTTTATACAATAAATATCTTTAATCTTACATGTAGTTTTTTGGTCCAACTTAGCTTACAGAACTGGAAACCTTGGTCATGTATTATGTTTCTGATTACGCTACAGAGGCAAAAATACAAAGAACTCTCGCTATTTGAGTCACTGCCAGAGTCACTGAGCCAAGCTAGAATTTTCATATGTCAGATGTCAGCTAAATATTACAGATGAGGGTAAATTACAAGATATCCCCATCACCAAATTTATCATCCAAACATTTATTTCAGAATTCAAATTGCTGTCAGAGAGGTATTACAGTATTTAGAAGTCGTATGGTCTCACTGTAATCATACTTGTTTTTACAACAAAGTAGAAACTTCTCTTTAAAAATTTCTCCAGTAAATATGGACTTTTAATGTTTGTTGTTGTTGTTGTTGTTTTTCTTACATTTAAAGCATCCTTTGCTGATATGTGTCTGCAGCTTGTGAGGTCGTGACAGAGATCACATCAAATAAAACTGGATAGTGATCCTCTGCACACCATTAAGAACAGCTTGAAGAAGTTTCCACAGAGACATTGTGGTATGCAATGTTGACGCTGTCCCCTGAAGGCTCATTGGCCCTCCTCAGCACACTGCACCCTCAGCCTCAGCCCTCTTTGCGTTAACTGGTGAACATTGCCCTTTCATCGCTGCTGACTTGATCCAAAGCAAACACTGCACATTATGACAGAAGCAATAGATTTCTAATGTTGTCTAGCCTTTCCCTCCTGAGGCTTAACATGTCTCTCAGAAAGAACATGGAGCACAAGGCCCTTTTTGGGGCAAGATTATGCCCCAGCTAAAATTGGTTTATTTAAACATGTTTTCCACAAATCTCAGCATGGAAGAAGAAAGTAAATCCATCATCATAACTTTTTGCAAAAATGTTCTTTTCTTTTCTTTGTTGAAAATCCTACAAATAGAAATAAAATAGAGATTCTTTAAAAATGACAAGTTCCAATAATAGACATTTATAAAGAATGTAAACCAATCTTTTTAAAGGCCGTATAATGTTTGTGACTCTAAATGAGTTTTATGTAGTTGAACTGAGAGCATAAAATGACCCACTGGGTTGTAAATGTTGCATACGCAATTGCAGAGTGAGCCTATAAGTAATATGATATAAAGGGAGAACATAAAAAAGAAGAAAATATGTCATCTACCAGATATAAACAAGGTTAACCCAAGTTTAGGAGATGGTGTACATATAGAAAAGTGACAAATAAAAGCCTGCATTTACCAAGAAAATGTCCTTATATAAGAGAAGCAGAAGCAATGACAAAACCTGAATCTCTTTATCTTTGTAGCAAAATAAATTATTGACAGCAATGACATCCTTAGTCGATTTAGGAAGTGTACCTTAGGATTATCACAACTACTTGCTCCGTCGTTTATGAAATATACAAATATAGAGCTCCAATATGTGCAGAAAAATTGTTGCAATTAAACATATCTACAATAAATATACATTTTTCTGTGAAGCTGTGAAATTTTATATGGAAAATATGGAATCACTACTTGTGGAGGATATTCTGTCAGTTATTTCACTTTGTTGCAAAAAAAAACAAAAAAAACCTCCAAAACATATAAAACATTTTAGAAAAAAAGCTACCAATTTTAGCATTCTGATTTAGGAGAAAAATCCAGTGACTTGAAAAGTATTTGTCCCTGTTGAGCTTTTTCATTTTTTTCATGTTGTCTTCAACGGGCATGAATGGTTTTATAGGCCACCGAAGCTTGAAAAAGTTTTTATTTGGTTTTGAAAGACCAGCTTGGCATGATGGACCCGTGTCATTTTCCCTTTTTTTTTTTCATTTCAAGGCAAAATGTTAAATTGTATTGAGATCCGAGATGTTTGTCATTAAGTTGGCTTTTGTTTCCTGATGAAACATATCAGCACTCATGCTACAAAGCAAGTGCTGTGAGAAGGCTCTTACATCATTTCATCTACTTGACCAATGCACTTGATCCAATGTACTTGTACTTGATTGTACTTGGAGATCCATAATTCATCGCTGAATGCCGTTTTCATTCAATCATCCACCGTCAATCTTTGTTTCTTTCAGTGTTACCATGTTTTCTTCTATTTTAATTGTTCAAAATTGTTTATGCTCGACTTTATCTGTCCCTCAGCTGAGTTCTTATAGACTGCTGCTTCTGTACATTTGTCTTTCATTTCTGTTATTGTGTGCATATTGCTTGAGTTTTTCAGTCGTGGCGCTTTGAAGTCTTCCTTGGTCTTAGTGTGTTTCCCTTCTCAGATTTTTTTTTCTTTCTTTTTCTGAACTCCAGACACAGCTGATTGGGTGCAGACAGAATCATTTTGGAACATTCAGTGTTGATTTACTTCTTAGAGGGAACTTTAAAGTTATTTCCACAGCTTCAGTTGACAACTCTATTGTCAAAGCCAGTTGGCCAGATGAAACGACTCCTTAAAGATCTTTCTTTCAACTGGAGATTCAGTTAGAGTTTCATGAATAAAATTCAGGCACAAAATCTGGAAGTTCAACTGTTAAATATAACATTTCTGTTTCTGTTACTTATGTTTTTTTCACTAGGTGTGGGTGTCTGATTGCAAGGACCTTTTATATGAAGGGAAAAAAACAACCTAACTCACCATCATTCGATAGGAGTGTTTTTATCTTTTTATTTTATTTTTACCTAAAGTAGTACAACAATTAGTACATTAATGCCACGTTTTGACAGTGAATATTTTTGCTATGTTATGTTCTCTTTGAAAAACAGTAAACATAAAAGATGTAAATTGTTGGTTTATACTTTCTTAGAAGCCAACTATTTATTATTTTTAAATATTAACTGACATACAATGTTCTTCAGGGTCAGAAATAGCAGCAGGAATTTAAATTTGGTTAGATCTTTTTCATATTTAAAATAACAATCATAAAATCAGAATGCTCCTCAACTTATGCTTGCAAATTATGTGCTTCCCAGCCCAAACCCACAAGTGACATAACTGCTTCATGCTGATCCATTCTTGACTGGAAAAAAACACATATTGTATTATGAAGTATATTTTGCAGTGCAAAATTGTGAGTAGGTGACAATTTTCTATACTATAAGGCAAGACAATTTTACCTGTATAGCACATTTTTAGTAAGATGGCAGTTCAAAGTGATTTACATGATTAAAAGAAAAATTAAACAACAAACAAATGAAGACACTTAAATCCATTAACTCTCAAAAAACGAGGTATATTAAACGACAGTAGGCATTTGTTATTCATGAACGTTCTAACAGTTTAATCTACTAACATCCAATATTTCAGTGTTTCAGTATTCATGCAAACTATGAATATGGCTTCTTTTTTAATGTCATGATGCTTAATATGTCAAACTTCTACCAACATTGGAAATATTGTGTTTTCTGATAGTTTTGAAGATTGATGCATGCTTGCCAGTGTGTTTTCTTTTTTTTTTTTTTAATAGATTGATTTTGTCTGAAACAAGCGTGAATTTTTATGTTTCATTATGTTGATATCGTTTTGTAATATACCGAATGTGTGATTTATCTTTTTATTTTTTTATTTTTTGTATTGCGTACAGTTTCGCACGTACATGTCTAAGGTCTAACGTTCATCCGTCTCCATGAATTCTGGGTGTTTTGCGCCCTTTCGTCCACGTGAGCCAATATTTGGAGACCGCACTTCCTTAGCAACGAGAGTCTGAACCCGGAAGTGCTTTCGTGTGCTTCAGCTAACTAGCCATGGGCTGTTCTGGGGCACGAAAGAGTAAAAACAAAGTTTATTATGATTAAAAGTATGAGGACAGTTACTGTTCAGGTGTTTTATACCCTTGTCCGGTAATTTGAAGGTTAAGAGCCAGTTCTGTCGCTGATATGAGAGGAGGGAGAACTGTAAGTCGGAACAATTTCTTGTGTTAGCAAGCTTTTGGTTAACACGCTAAAGAAAACAACTTGTTAAAGTTTTAATAACTTATTTGTTCATTGTGTATTTTTATCCGTATAACAGACACATAACACACAAAAACGAATGGCAGTATGATAAGGCAAATTGCGTATGTCTGGAAAATATTGTTCGTTGCTCAAAAACATACGAATAATGTACATTTATACGTAAAAAATAATGTTTTTCAGATATTATCCATACAAATCATGACAATAAATTGCACGCGACTCATCAAATGCAGATTTAAAACTGCTTTTGGTTGTTAAAAGACTAGTGATTGTTTATTACAATGATTTATTCTAAGTAGAATTATAAATACCTGCTTGTTGCTTTGTGGCTTCACTGATACAGTGCTGTATACATTGCTTTGCAAGAAGTTATTATTGTTATTTAACCAGTCAAATAATTCCACTTTTAAATTTCGATGTTAATGTGTACATTTCTGGTCCTCTCGCAGGTACGCTATGAAAATGATTTTGTTAAGGCTGCGTGACAGGCAACGATAAGCTTGTGAAGTTATGCTGAGGGTATGGAAAGTTTAATTAATTGTACTGAAGAACAGCAGCCTTCTTCTGTGATGACCAACTCCTGGTACAATCAGGAAGCATGCAGGAGTCAAAAGGCAAAATGTGCTGGTGGATTTGTCCTTGTGCATGCAGGTTAGTCTGGAAAACACTAAAATATGTGTTTTTAAACCACACCTCCACTTTACTTAATTAAGTTCCCAAAAGGCATTTCATTTGCAACAAGTAGTTTCAGCCATCACACATTCACACAACCAATTAGACGAAGGGAAAAAAAAACATAAAGCTAAAATGAGACAAGAGGGGGAAAAAAGACTATTTAGAGATTATAGAATATCTACTGGTTTAGACTACTACAGTTAGTTAAACCTTCTTGTAATCCTATACTTATAAAACCTCTTGCTTAATGAATTATGTCACAGAAATCCTTTCCTCGTGAAGCCTTTATTTACCAGGCAATCACCCTCCAAATAAACATAAAATTCTGCAAGTATCCTGACACACCATTCATTTCTTCATATGTTTTCTCCTGTTTTAAAGTTGTTAGGAGTTGGCCACATATATATATGATGCACTTCACAATGTTTCTAATCTTGCTATTTTCTCTCCTATTAGATGAACTCAATTTAAATATGCAAAGAAATACAACAAAAAAATAGTTTTTTTTTAATCAACAAATAGCATTGGGTTTAGGATATTTGCAAATTGATAAATTTAGATTTTTCTTTTATGCAATACAACATCCCAAGTATATCACAGGTAGTTGAGTAATTTTTTATCACTTGCTTTCAGGAGCAGGTTACCACTCTGAATCTAAGGCAAAGGAATATAAGCATGTGTGTAAAAGAGCCTGCCAGCGGGTAAGTTTACTTTGTAAGTCTTATGTTCCTACACTGGATAAAGACTCACTTGGAACAAAAATAATCTGTCAGGAGATTGGTGAAATGGCAGAGAATATAGTAGAATTCTTATTGAAAGGCAACGTTAACAAATACAATGTGTAGAATACTATATCTGTTGCATATCGTAGACATATTCAGTTGATATTAAAACTGTAGCAACGCAGTTATTATTTTCAAACAGAAGAATGTTTTTTCCAAATGTGCAATTATTAAGCTACGTTCCAGGTTGTAAAGAGCTTTACAAGTCTAAAGGCAGCCTTTGTGAATGAAGAAATCAGTTGTCAGTGATTCCGAAGTAATAAATCCTTCTTTATGTGTTTGATGTTACTAAATATATTTCTTCAAACTCAACCACAAATGCAACATATTTTCAGCACAATTCCAACATTTGTGTTGGCTGTTCTGTTGAGACGGTTGTGGTGGTCTCACAAGAGAGTTGTCATTCTCTGTCACTTCAAGATAGTTTTCAAGAATCCACTTCTGTTTAGACTGATTTACATACCATCTATTCACAATACAGACAAGGAGCCAAGTTTCACAGTTTTATTTTGTGACGTAGACGATGTATTTTCGCAACTGTAAATGAGTAGTTTATAATATTCCTAAAAAGCTTTCTTTGTGGATCGTTTTCTTTAGCACTGTTTAACATTTGTGTGCTGCTTCAGAATGGGGTGCTTTAGACACAGGGTACGTTTATGTTTCTCTGAATTAGATGCATTGTGTTTAACCTACAGTTATAGAATAATAGAATGCATAGCACCTATTCACCGTGATTTGTTCATTGTTTTAATTCAGTCATTATTTTTTCCAGGCTGTAGACCAATTGAGAGCAGGTGCACTTGCAGTGGAAGCTGTGACTGCTGCCCTGGTTGAACTAGAGGTTGGTTGAATAAAAATCATTTCATAATGTAAACGAGCTGGTTTGTATGACTTTGACATGCAGTAAGTGACATATAGTTATTTAAAACGACTGCAAGGATATTGTAGATACTTTTTTTTCTTAATCATTGCTTTTATCACAATAAACACTAGAAAATACCTTAACAAAAGATATTATCTTGCATGCTAGCTGACAAAAAGGATATTTTGACAATTTCATTTTTAGAAGCAGATTATAAATGAGCAAACTCTGTTGGGGTATTATCTTAAATAGTTAGTGACATTCCTTTCTTTAAATGATTTTTCTGCTCTAGATATTGTTTTTTGTTTACTTCCCCCTTGGTTTAATTGCTGTCAGGACTCTCCTTTTACAAATGCTGGCATGGGCTCCAACCTTAATCTATCTGGGGAAATTGAATGTGATGCAAGCATCATGGACGGGAAGTCGCTTCATTTTGGCGCAGTCGGAGCCATCAGTGGTTAGTTTCTACTCTTAACATATCTATATGTGTTTTAATATCCTCTCCAGTCTCTCACAACAACTGCAGCCGTTCATACAACAGCATTTATACAGTAATTTTTCCATCTTGAAAACACCTAGAACATTATTATTTTGCAGTTCATAAATCTGTATTTCCACATCTTGATTTCCCTTAGATTTAAACTCACTTGTACACTTGCAGCATCTTTACTGCATTGTTTTTATGCATGTTCTCTTACTGACTTTTACTTCCTTACATGACTATTCACATCTCTAGACATCTTCCCTTTTTTATTATTTTCCATGCACAAACTTTATTACATTTTTACAATGATTTTATGGTCAAGTTTCAATTCTTCCGAAAATAGTTTAATCTGAATGGGTGAAGAGAATCTGAAAGATATTCTCTATTGAATTTACCTTTAGATTTTGACTAGGTCATTCAAAAACATGCAGATATTCTGTTCTGAACTATTTAATTGTAGCCTCGGCTGCATGTTTAGGGTTGTTGTCCTTGTGGAAAAAGAGTTTTCACCCGAGTCTGAAGTAACAGGGTTTCTGTAGGTCTGCTCTTGTATTTAGCCCCATCCATCTTCCCATCAACTCTGACTAGGTCTACTCTCTAATTTCTGTTCAATAAAAACATCTCCACAACATGACGCAGGCATGTATCTCAATGAATTCATTACACTGTAATGCTCTGCTTAAATGAATGACTTCATTTGTTTTTTTCTTCTCCTCAGGTATAAAAAACCCTGTCTTAGTTGCAAGCTGCCTCTTGACTGAAGCACAGAAAGGGAAGCTCTCAGCAGGCAGAATACCACCCTGGTGACTATCAAGCCTCATGATCAAAGATCGGAACGTTAGTGTTTCCCTCTTGTTAATTCTGCTGTCTTTCTGTAGCTTTTTGGTGGGGCGAGGAGCACATGACTGGGCAGTGGGACATGGAATACCTCCTTGCCCTTCAGAGAAAATGGCAACAAGTGAGTATTGTTGAATTATTTATAAACATTTTTAAAAAATGTGAGAATTTGTATTTGACAGTGAATAAACCAATACGCCTTAAACGAAATTAGAAGACTTGCTCTACTTTATACGGATGCAATTGGGGCCACATTATTTTGTCACATCCAGAGTTCAGTTTATCTGCATACAAGAGGAACAAGCGAAAGATGGAGCTAGCAGAGAAAATGGACACAGGACAAAACCAGGCAAAGAAAAGACGACAATCAAGTGAAAACGTGAGTTTTTTTTCTTATCAAAGACAAAAGGGAACATTTGACTAGAAGTGAGTGTCCACACAACTCAACCATTTATCCAGTCATCAAGAAACTCAAGGAGAAATGTTTATTTGCGGTGAAGAAGCTTGAGGATGTCTATGAAAGTCTAGCAAGTTCTAAAACTGTCTCCCAAAGTCTCATTTCCACTCCAGAAATGAACTTATTTGTTGAGTGAAAATAATTTAAATCCCAATCTGCCTGGAGTATGACTACATTTGACTTTAAGCTGCATTTAGCATCACAACTGTAAGATGTGTAAATCTAGCAATTTACTTGTATGTTGCCAGGTCTTTCAGGAAGGAGTGCAGAAAAAAACAACTTTCATGTTAAAAGCCCACAGATTTCAAATCGCTGCGCTAAAAAGAATCAAATGTGTATAATTTGACTTTAGTGACTGGTAATTTGAAGGGAAATTAGGAAAAAATGGAACGAGAGATCAATGGGTAGAGTGGTGAGTGATGTGAGCGCTGCTCTGGTCTGTTGTAGTGAAGACACAGCTGAGCAGAAAGGCAACACTGTACCCTGATGTTCTCTTTATTGAACAGTTTAACAATTGTAAAGTAAAATGGTTCATTTCAATAAATTCTCGCACACCGCAAATTTTACTCTTGTGGAATTAACAGGATTTAAACGACAGAAAATAATATCTGCCTCCATTCTTTCATTTTATTCCAGTTCTTGTTGTTTTGTTTCATGTTACTTAGTTCTGTTTTATGGATGTTACACTACCTGGTGTAAAGTTTGGTAGCCTGTCAGTATTTACTGTATCATTTAAAACGTTCATTCTCATATGAACTCCCTGCCACTAGAAGCGGCGATAGAAAAGGGTGGGAACGTTTATCTTGGTTCACATGTGAATCTTGTGCAACGTAAATAAACATGTAGCATGCAAACTTCATCGGAATTACTTTTTAATCGTATTTTGGTTTAGTAAACCCACATCATAGTTCACTCACAAAATGTTCAATGCAAAATAAAACAAATAGCTTTTATGGGCTGCTTGTTTGTTCAAGTGACCAATGATTCAATGATGAATCTTTCTGTCAGATGGCTGTTATTCCAAAGGAAGTGTTTGTTTTTCTTTCCCAAACGCGTGACCTATTGGAAGATTAATATGTGACTATTTGATGCAGTGAAGAAATTATTCTTGGTTTTAAATTTGCAGTTGACATTTAAAAGGAAATTACCAGGTTTAATGTAACAACTTATTAGAAACATGGCCTGGGCTGCCTGTTTTTAATTTTGTGCACAATGTTCTTTTTATGCCTTCCTGACTCGTTGCCAAGCAATAAAATCTTTCCTCTTTTCCTCATTTTAATTCATGGCACAAGAAACACCTGTGTACTGATGGTGTATAGTTAAAAATGTCCAAGGAGTCTAAAACATATTGACATAATTTTTATTTTCCCATGTTTTGGAGCCATCATTTACAGCCATCCGTGAAAGGCACGGATGCTGTATTGCACAATGGTTTTTAATTTTGAAATTGCTGGCTCTGGCCTCGTTTTGGTCTTACAACCCCAGAGAGATGACTGATTCAAGAGAGCAGATGATGGAAGAGAAAAAGCCTCGCACTGTTTTCTTTTCTCGTTTCTTTCCTTTTTATTCCAAGGTTTAGTCAGGGTATTTAGGTTCTGGTGAACGTGGAATTGTGGTCACGTGTTAGGATGCCGATTTGCACGTTTCACATCCAGAATTTAATTCATCATCCACTATGGACTGATCGCAAACAAATCACTTCCGACACAAACCGTAATCAGGGAAAGAAAGAGCCAATTTAAATTAGAGCATAACATTTTTATTAAAGACAAAAGGGGAGGAAGAGGACTCAGAAATTCATGCTGTCCTTGCCTACTTTGTAAATATTCAAAGTTTTGTCTTTTGTGGGCTCTGAATGATTCGTTATTTATTTTTTGTTGCCCAAATTTTTAAGGAATTATTGTCATCTGTGTTCATGTTATTCCATCCACGCGAATAGTTTTTCTTTCCTGGTGTGATGTAGGAAAACGGCTCAGGGTGCCTCGACACAGTCGGAGCTGTTGTGGTGGACTCGGAGGGGAACGTGGCTGCAGCTGTGTCCAGTGGAGGCCTAGCTATGAAACATCCTGGAAGGGTTGGCCAGGTAGGATCACCCTCTTCTATCGTGATGATACATTTATTCTCATAGTGGCTTGTTTTTTAATATATACACTTGTTTCTGTTATCAACAGTAAGCACACAAAATTGAAATCCAAAACCCTTAATTCGACTTTATTTTTTCTTTATATAAGTAAAATCCACTTGTCCATTTCAAAATATATTTAAGTAAACAGATATAATATATTTTTCCCTAGTTTGATGTTGGCTTTTCTTACAGATCTAGACTTTCATGACTCTCCGTACCTAAGTTTTTGTAATCTTTTGGTGATGATCATAACCAGTATCTTCTGCTTCAACTGAAACATTTGGATTCATTGCTGCTTTTGGTATAATGGATAATTCATAGTTGAATATGACATCCATGGCCTCTGGGGCAGCAAAGCAGAACATTTCCTCCAGTATGACCATTTAACTCGATATGATGGCCTTCTCTAAAATGCTGCCTTTGATGTCGACTGTTGCCAGATAACTGCCTTTCATTTATGTTAGAGAACATCCCAACAGGTCTGTTTTTTGTTTATGCTGGGTTCACTGGGAAACTATTATTGCCCCTTTAGTGTTTTTTTTTTTTTTTGGCTAGCAGAGATGCAACGATCAGACCTTTGTGACCCATTTTCTTTCTCCAATTTCATAAAACTCTGATCTGCCAATATAGATTTTAACCTATTCTCATTTTCTTTCAAGATCTATGGGTAACAGCAATCAACCTATATTTCCATAATCTCATAAAAGATTATGTTTAGCTTCTGACTGGGAGGTCACAGCATAAAATAATGCAAGGATCCACTAATTGCTTGTTGCTGTATCTCTAATTCTCAAACAAGATTTCCTCCTGGCAGACATTTAGTATATTTTTTATGTTCCACAGTTACCAAAATTTTACTGATCAATGCGCCTTTGGAAAGCTGAAACACAGCAGCTTGGATATTTCAGCAAACAGCTGTTACCTGTTGTGATCTGTGTTTTTCTGTGTAGTTATTTTGAGATTTTCTGTGTTAGTCCTGTTTCCCTGTGAGTCTCTGTCCTGTCCTCCCTGTTGATTGATCCCAGCTGTGTCAAGTTTCCTGATTACCCTCCTGTATTTAAGTCCACCTGTTGTCTTTGTCTCTTGTCGGTCCTCGTCTATTGTCCTTCTGTCTGTTTCCAGTGCTACTTGTATTTATGAGTTTGCTCCCGATTCTTTATTAAAATGATCATTTTCATCATGACTACCTGGGTTCACCGGCATCTTTCTCACCTCCAACCACCGCACATCATGACATTACCGCTGAAGTCTTACAGCTTTCTGTTCACCTTTTTTTCTCCCTTTGCTGTGTTAGTCTGGCACTGCCTCAGCCTGATGTAATAACCCAAATAAACTTCTGGTTCCTAATGGATATTGCCTAAATTAATGAGAGTTCCTACTACAAATTAACTTACCAGCACACTAAATGTCTTTGTTTAACATGATTGCAAACGTGTGTACAGTAAATGTTTTACTTTGAGCCAGTTGAAAGTAGTCCTGGCTTTTGCTTTTCTTTAATGTAGGACAACTGAAAAATGGCTACAACATGAAACTTGAATAGATAAAGTTAGTAGAGTTGTTTTTCCTCAAACTAATTAGCAAACTTTACGCTCATATTCAGCCCTGAGTCTTGGGTCCGCTAATTAGGTTGAAATAATTACTGCAGCTTTCCTTTCTTGTTTTAATGCCGGAGGTAACATTTAAGTTTGTAATAGTTTTCCATTAAAGCTAATTCAGCAAACCCTTTCTTAATTTTCAGTCTTATTTCTCCCTGTTTTTATTCTAGGCTGCTCATTATGGATGTGGCTGCTGGGCTGAAAACGCCTGTAACATGAACTCTTACTCTACAGCAGTGAGTACCTCAGGTATAACCTCTTGTTCCACACAACTTTGCATTTCCTTAGGAGTTTGTGCTAAAACATGCAACAGTGCAGTGGCTCCGTTGTTTACCACTGGCCCATCTTTTTTGTTTTGGCCATGATGTGAATGAATAGACAGTGCTTTCCGATGACCTCTAAATTTTCCTGTTGAGAGATCCACATCAGTCACTTCCTGAGCTGATTGAGTCAACATACTCCACCCATAGTTAGCCAGCTGCATGCCAGGTGCATTACATAGCTGTGTGGATTTTTAGTGACATTTGACATGGGATACCTGCTGTAGATATACTAGGAGAACTGGTGCGAATCAAATACAATAATGGGAAACTCGCTAAGAATAGTCGTCTACATTTAAATGATCATATTTGACTTAACCTTCATGTGGGATATTTTTATTGGGACTTAAATTTCTATTTATGTGAAAAATCATGTCATTTTATTTTAATATGACCCACATATAGGTCTTTATCTATTTCTCACATGTGGCTATTTGCATATGTGTGCAAAATATATTAAGTAGGTATCATTAATGGTCGTAATCTGAAACTTGTACTCAGCATGGTGAAGGCGTAGCACTTTCTCCCCTTGGAGCGGTTGATTTGTGCAGATGTAAACACAGCAGACCAGCTGTGCATTGCATTGTTGGATACAGCAGAGTAAACAAACTAATAAACAAAGCTGTGTGTCTTTTTCGTAAAGCATGAAACCAAATACAGCCTTCAAGAGATCCAACCAAAACCATTCAGTATGCTACTCAGTCTTTCAACGGGACAGTGACTCTAGCTTGAGGTACAATGAAACGGGCAGATGTGTTTGAAAGACTTAGTTAATTTCCAGACATAAATCTTGTTAATCATTGATGGAAAAACCTAAAATCTGATGTTCACAGCCACTCTCTCTGGTCTGATTACGCTTGAACTATTTCGTGATATTGAACAACTCTGTCCTTAGATGTGCAAAGCTGGTAGAGAGAGACCCTGCTAGGTTTTAGGGAATTGCAGAGAAAAGTGGTTTTACAAGGTGTTGACTCAAGGGGACTGTTACTTACACATAGTTTACCTTCCACTTCAGAAATATGTGCTATTTTGTTTCGTTTATCAGACGAAATTTAAATAAAATGCAGGGTTTATTTGTGGTGATAAAATGACAAAATGGGGCAAACGTTGCATTGAATCTCTGTAAACTAAGCCCTGCCTTTCTTTGGCTTAAGGTAACAGCTTTTTACGTAAATAGGTCCTCTCCAGTCAAGAAAAATCCACCATCCAGAGAACAATCTTCCTTCTTTTGAGTAGATTATTGCATTTTGAGCAGCTGAAAGTCTGCTTTCCTTTTAGTCTTAGAAACCAAGTCAATGCAGTCTGGTTTTAAATTAAGGCTGTATTCTTTTAAGATGTGTAGATGTCTCCAGCATAGCTTCTGGGGAACATTAGAAGCCTTTTGATGTGGATCTGTAGCCTAATGCGTCTCAGTGCAGATGAGCTGAGTTGATCAGACAGGCTTCAGCTTGAGCTCTGTGTACTTGAACCTCTAATACGTCCTGAATTATGCACAGAGCTGACTTGATGGTGTGATCCACTGCAATTATTTGGTTGTTTTAAAGTAATAAACAAGAATCTCTCCAAACTTGCTGGCAGATCATGGTCATTTTCTTAAATATGGTTGGTATATTGCTCTCTAAGTGATCAAACAGGATGACAGATGCTCTCTACCTGCAGGTTAGAGGTGGTAGTTTTCTATGCATTTCAGCTGATTGCCGTGTACCTGTTGCATCTGAGCAGGCTGTTAGTAAAGGTTGGTCTGTTATCTCAGCAGATCAAGTGCGTGCGCCTCCTCCCTGTGTGTATTTTCGCTTCACCCTGTCTTACTATATTGTGGCTTCTTTGCTTTGATGTAACCAACACAAAGCCAGTCTTATGGGTTTGAAAAGCACAATGTGGGTTCCAGCTCAACACCTGTTTTTCATTTCCTAACTTGAAAGCCGTTTCCATCAAAAGAAACAGAAAAACAATATTTTTTAATTTGACACAAGGAGCGTGAACCTTACCCCTCATGTCACCCCTTTTTTTCACTTCACAAAGAGCCACACGCAATTCTTCCTCCACCACCACCTCTTCCTACTCCCCCTCTTCCCTTTTTCCGATTTAGTCAGATTTGTAATATGTGGCTCATCTGGGTCATAGTTTTATTACTTCATCTGGTCTTGGCTTTGCTGTGGTCACTGAGGCATCAGCATAGAAACAGATTTCATCTGCAATTACTAGCTCATTTATTTATTTATTTATTGTTGTGTTGCAAGTCTCAATTTTATATCCAGTTCTTCGTGCCACATTGATAATCTCTGGTTCCTTTCCTCTGCGAGGCTCTTTGGTAAGCTGCAGAGTCGATGGCGAGAGAAGCCCTCTCCTTTGCTTTAGCAAGAGCTGGAAATCCCTCCAGGCACTTGGCCTGCATAGTTACTAACCTGCATTTTGTTCTGTTGTAGTTACCTGGAGGTTTATGGGAGATTTAATTCGTATTTACAGAAACAATGAGGCTGTATTATTCCTCAGCCTTTATATGAGTTTTCACAAGCGCTCTGTCGTCAAATGGGTTTTATTTTCACTTTCAGATTCCTGTTCATTTTTCTGTTGTAATCATATGCTTTACTTTTCACAGATTTTCAGTGATGGAGTCAAAAATGTCTTAATTTTCTCTTAACACATCACTTGTTGTTGGTTAATAACATTAAATTGAAAAAAAAAA
>NW_015115887.1:18713-53401 GCF_001443285.1 Poecilia latipinna
TTTTTGTTGGTTAAAAAAATAAAATTAAAAAAAAAAAAAAAAAAAAAAAAAAAGATGTAGTAGTGATTGTGCAGCTCACTACATGCTTTATATATTTCCTGCTTAGCCCTACAACGGTTCTTTCATCTTAAGTCTTTAATTAAAAGTATTTCCAGCTAGATATTAAAGTAAGTGCGAGAGTGACCGGATTTTTTTTCTGGTTCAGTAATGCCCATTCCTCACATATTGGTTCAAACAGCAAACCAGCTGGCTGAATGAAAAAACATTTTTTGCATACGAGAAAAGCAAAAATATTACTTCTTCAACAATATAAAGAAATATTTAAAAGTTTCAGTAATACGTTAGCTTGCGGTCTGCTTGGTCTGTTTTGTTTTTCTGTTACTCAAGTGATGTACCATTGTAAAAATGAAGTAAATACTTCACTCATCATGTCTACTTTGGAAAGCTTTGGGGGACAATAGCATAATCTGGGATGACTATGGTAGAAAATATTTGTATTCAACAACTTTATGTGTCTTAAAACTTTGTTGGGTTGACTGCCAGGATCTGTTGAAGAGCCTGTTTCTTTCATCAGTGTGATGATGGCAGAGACATATTCCAGGATGACGATGCCAAGATTCGTTTTGCTTTTCTTTCTTTTTTTTTAAGTGGTTAAGGGAAGACGAGACAGTATTTAAGTGCATGACTAGTGTACCACAGACTCCAGACAATGATCCCATTGAAAAATCTTTTGGATGCTCTGGATATTGACTTTAGGTTGCAATCCGACTCTCCCATCCCTAATTAGACCAACTGGAAAACAAATAGAAAAATGCTGTGACTTTGCATAATGCTCAGATTTTTAACCAGGGATGATTTTAATGGCTAGATAATGTACAGACACCACATGACAATTTATCACAATAGGTCTTCAACTTGAAAATGTCAAAAAAGTGTTTTTTTTGTTTGTTTGTTGTTTTTTTTTTTTTTGCCAAGGTTTGTCAGTTTGATTTTTAGAATTTTTTTGTTGTGCCAACCTTTTGGCATAATTTTGACTGGACTGCTCCTTTTGGCAATATTAGAGTTAGGTTAGCTGACTTTATGGTAAACTGCTCTCAATCCTAAAAGAGCCCATTCACTATCTGTTTGGTCACTGGACGACATTGAATTCTAGTTGAACTGAACTTAACCTTCAATTGGAATGAAAATGATGAACCAAGCACCAAGACTGCAGCTTTCTGGATTAAAACAATAAAAATCTAAATAATGGTGCCAATGTTCAGAAACGTTTTAAGGTATCCCAATGCAGCTTTGGATACTTTTTCACAGCTAAAAGAGTTATTGTGTTTAATTATTTGTGAAAGATTTCAAACTTAAGAACCAGTTGCCATTCTAGAGATTTTGAGGTTCATATTTCGAATTATGAAAACTACAAGAGAGCACGCCTGCGGTTCAGGTGAAGACCGCACAACCCATATACAGAGTCCTGAATCCTCTGTCGGCGTGGTTTTGAGTCCCAGCCTGTTGACCTTTGCCGCATGTCTTCCCCGTCTCTCACGACCTGCTTTCCTGTAGCTTCACGATCAAATAAAAAAGCCACTAGAGCCAAATAAATCCTTTATGCACATAAAAAAAATACAAGAAATTAGAAGTCTGAAAAAGGCTACAATATTGAGATAAAGAATGTGGAGAATTGTGTTTGATTTCTAATTGCTCCACTTGGAATAAAGAAAAATTCAAACCTAACCTTAAAGCCTCAGAGTTAATTTGACCTAAAAGCCATATACCTATTCCATATGTTAGAATGTTGTTGAAATACTTATTTTAGTAACTCCATCACCAAGTATAACTCATTATATGGGGTAATTAGACAAAGACTGATGTTTTAGCACCCTTATTTCTCTTCATCGTGATGGTTTTTTGCTAACCGCTAATAAGATTAGACCAGTATAAAAACTATTTTTAAAAACGGAAATGTGGACTTAATGAAAAGTATGCTTAACACTTGCTTAATTTCAAAAGCTATTTTTAATCTGACAAACGAGACTCATCAGTATATATATATTCAAAATTTTTTTTAAAGAAGACTGTAGTCTAAATCTGTGATAACTAAAAAGTGTTAACCACGTTTGGTTTTCGCTGTGTGTGTTTTGTCAGGGTGTGGAGAGCATCTGATTCGCACCATGCTGGCTCGGGAATGCTCCACTGCCATGCAGTCTGAAGATGCCCACCAAGCGCTGCTGGAGGCTATGCAAAACAAGTTCATCAGTGAGTCACCCGCTTGTGCCTTGATGACCACTATTTTCCAAACACACACATACATACACACGCACACACATTTTCTGCAAGACAATGCTGCGTTTTTGACAAACGCATTGAGGGAATTAAACAAGCAGATGTTCCTCCCCGTGAAGAATGAGTGAGCCACCAGAAACGTTTAAAAAAAGAATCAAAAGAGACAACTTTTAACGTTTTATTGTTAAATAGTAAACTGATGTCCCACACATCACAGACGATGGCCGCAGAAGATTTAAGAAGACATGCACGTTTTGTTGCGTGCTTATTTGAAGGTGTAATTTTGCTGAGTTCCCTGAGGTGGCCAGTTTTAGAGATCCTCGTTAAGTGTGTTTGCTGTGCAGTGAATGACCAGTCTGTGCTAGAACAGAGGAAACAAAGAAAACACAAGTGGATACATGTGGTGGTTTCAGCCTTGTTCTGGCCTCTGAAAGTCCATCTATGTCTGGCTCTGTGATGTATTTGTTTTCCAACACTGAGGTCAGTTTGAAGTTATTTCATGTTTCTGTCTGAATTCACATCAGGTTTAAACACAGCTCCATAAATCTTTATGGCAGTGCGACTTAATCAAAGCTACGTGATGGGCTAAAATCGACTAAACGTCTTTGAAGCCATATACATCAGATTTTATATGTTAAGGCAGTAAAAATGTCAAACTTGTTTCACTAATTATTAGGGCCATAATTAGCCTTTTTTTTCCTCTCTCTCTACAGTTTGGAAAGTTTTGAAGGTAGGGAGGAATTCAGTCCGGAAAGACGGTTCACCCTGGCTCTGCCTCTATCAACTTTTCACTTTTCACTAACATGGAAAGTACATCAGTTCTTCTGTTTATTCTTTGTGACTGTCAAAGAACCATACAGACAGGTCCCACAGTAATTGCATTCATTCCAATTGATACTAGTTACCAAACAGAAGCCCTGACCCATGAGTACTTTCTATTTCAGAGAAAAGTAAGGAGTTAATGGCACCAGGAGCTCCTTTTAGGAGATAATCACATCTAATGCGATTTAATAGGTCTTAGCATGAACAAAAGCACATGTAGTTGGTCACAGTCAATAGCTTTGTCTAGGAGAAAAAGGTTCAACACTGAAAGGCAAGAGTATCACCTGTAGAAGGAGAATGTGAAGTTGTCTCCAGATCTTGGATCAAATCAGAGTCGGCAGTTCTCCCAGTGCATTTATATGTTGAAATAACCCTTTTTGAGCTTTGCTCATTTTTTTTTAAACACACTGCTGTTACTTTGAAGACAACTCTTACAAGGTAAATTCTGGGTGTTTGTGTGCCCTGCAACCAAAACCGAAAATTACTGAGCCATTGTTTAGCAAGTAGAAGTGACAAACACATACCAGCATTCTGTTTCCCAGCCCAGACTGAGACTTTAGAGCCAAGGGAACATCATAAGAAGGAGACAAACGTTTTTGAAGGACACAAAAAGAGCACTGAAGAGCAGACAAAATATTTTCATCAAATAAAACATTTGGCCCTGTTTTTTTTTTTTTTTCTTTTTTCTTTTTTTTACTTTTCTTGCTCCTGTTTTAAGACATGTCAAGTTATGCAGCAGTTGTTTGTAGTCTGTTCCTTTTACACACCAGGCTTTTTTGAATTTATTTGCACCACACCAAGATCAGCACAACTCATTCAGATTTGCAGTTTCATCATGCAACAAATTAGGTGCTTCTTTTTTCCTATTTGTTTTTTAATGTGAGGTGGGATAACTATTTTCCCTGTTAATTTTGTTGTTATTATTGCGCATATTACCTGTCATTATCCCTTTCATTTTGCCCACATGAAGGCAGTGAAATATTTTTATTTAGCAGACTGCTAAAGAGGATAATTGCATCAGAAGAGAATAATCATTTCCAGTTGTTTAACTTGGCTTTAAAAAAAAAAAGCAAATAACTCAACGGGGAAGAAAGGTTTTCAATAAATCCCTTTCATTTGATTAAAGGGACTGGGGTATGTGTAGTCCACACCAAGGTTTCAATAATTGTTTCAAAAAGTCAGGCAGAAAAAATATGCCTCTGAAGTTCAATACTCCTGGATTTAACCCAATGCTAGGGGCACATTTAGGACTGATGGTTCAAGGAAATCTTTTCAAGTTTAAAGCTTATTTACATTTTGTGGTAGTTATGATTTAATAAAAGCGAGTCCTTTCTGAACACGAGAGCCGCTTAACGTATCAATGTCAGTCTATGATTTGTCTGGTTAATAGCTTTTTTACTACTTTTACTACTAGCAGCCACATAAAGTCGTTTATGCACTGAAACTTACTGATATCTTAAAACCTTTCCAGAATAAAGGGTTTTCTGTGAAAATAGAACACAGTAAAACTGGTAAGTCTCTTTACTTTCAGTTGATTAGATCACTGATACCCAACGTTGCAGTCAGGACCCTACTTCTGGTCAACAAGTATAGAAATTAAACTAAGCAACAAAAAGTGGTGACGCATATTTACGTTTTAATATTTGAGGAAATCAAACTGGCTGCTGGCCATCGAGACTGTTTGTGTTATTATACATCAATTATATACCCACTGCACAGTTTAGGCATTAGATCAATCTGCTATTGTCTTGTATCCTTTTTTTTTTGTTTTGTTTGTTTCTTTGTTTGTGTATGTCTTTCTAAATTATTTTGATTGAAAGAGATGCCCTGTGGTCACAGATAAATATTCTGGCCCTTTCCGTTTTTAGGCTCACCGTTTCTGGCCAGTGAAGATCGTGTTCTGGGTGGAGTTATTGTCTTGAGATGCTGCAGATGTGTGGAAGCACAGCCATCTCCAAATATTGAAGCCGCAATGGGTAAAGCATTAATACTTGCATCTCTGTGCACAGATCCGTTCCTCTAACACCAGTTCTGACTGTATATATATATATATATATATATATATATATATAAATTAACGCATGGTTGAATGAGTAAAAGTGGGAGGAGATGCCGCGGCTTTCCTCGCTGGTGGTCTGAGGTTTAACTTGTGCAGTCAGGCTCTGGTTTCACCCCCTTCATCTCAGATTCAAACTCAGACCTCCCACTTTGGAATCAACTGCTAATCTTTGCACAAGTGGCTCCTTCTGAGAACTGCTCAGTTTGACTGTTTGTGTTCGTGGATCCGGTTTCTCTACCTGCAGCTTTGAGACAGAATCGTCTCTCTTCTGCTGGGCTGAGATCTTAAGATCAAAATCAGGCTGAAATGTTTCCAAAGTTGTGACCATTTCTCACTACTTTGGCACTTGGCAAAATGTAATGTTTACTGGTTTTCTCCATTGTTGACTGCGTGGTGTCTTTTATGGCCGTTTATTTTTGTGTTTTTATTATGTAAAGCACTTTGAACTGCCTTGTTGCTGAAATGTGCTCTATAAATAAACTTGATTGGTTGACTTCATAACTGTTGACGTAGGAATTAACAGCATGTCACGTTCTTCACATTAGAACGGTAAAATGGTCCATTATCACAGATTTGCTTCTAAACTTCTGTGTCTTTGTGTGATATGTTGTAGGGCTTTTAGATTACGTACATTTTGTATGCTAAAAGATGCCTTATGTTATTTATTCTGGATAAGCTCAGCCCTGTTTTATGTTTTTATTGTTCACTCCACAGTGGAGTTCCTGTGGAGTCACACCACAGAGAGCATGTGTGTTGGCTACATGTCTGCCCAGGACAGCAAAGCAAAGGTGAGCTTTTGAATTGCCTGATAATGTAAAATATATTAATATTAGTATATAGAGTAATATATTTAATAACACTTGTCCTACATCAGAATTTTACAGATTAGAAAAAAATATTTAAAAAATAGCTTTATGTCAGTAATATTACACTATAAAAGCCAAATGACTCCTGTGTTACAATTTGTTAATGTAAAAGATAAAAACAAACAAACTCCTCAATTATTCTGTAGTGCAAGCTGTGTTTGTTAATGTTCCTGACATGCTCTTATTCTTTCCTTCATTATATGTGAACTTTATGCTGCAATTTAGTAATATCTTCGGAAAACCTTCATCCTCAGCCAAGTGTTTTGTTACTAGTAGGGATGCACCAATAAAAATTTTGTGGCAGATTTCTGATACTGATTTTAATTTATTCAGATTTTGCTTTAAAAACTACAGCCACCATGCTTGTCTCTTTAGCCTGCTTTCAGTGAAGGGTGGTTAGTTATTTATAGGAGGCAACGTCACTCTCAGTATGTGATAGTGGAGTCATAGCTCCACAATCTGTTTAACAGAAAACAGTACCTTAAAACTGATACATGCATTCACAGAATACTACCATTAAACTTAAAGTTTTATTGCTTATAGACATTTTAGCAAAATTTTATGGCTTCTAAGAGCATTAGGGCTTTCTGATACAGTCTTCTGCATGATCTCTGTATCACAGTCTGGATCATATTTCTAAGTGTTTGCTTTCTGTGTGCTGTCCCGCCTTCCTCAGCTGTACCGTTCTCTTCCTCGTGGTTTGACTTTCTCTGATCACAGCCTTTAGGGTTTGAACGTATCCTAAAGGTTACTGAAACTCGTCCATCAGTGTAATTTCCTGCAAATCTCTATAAATGTGCATGATGCCTAATATATTTGTCTGAGTGAACAAGCAGGCTTCTTCAGAATCACAATACATCAAACAAGGTACTTTAAAAAAAATAAAGCACGCTTATTTCATTATAAATTCATGATTTATAATGAAATTATTCACTATGCTATTCACATTCAGCAGTAAAAAGTTACTTGCGTAAAGTGCAGCTTTAGGAGTCAGCCATCTCTGAATCTCCTGGGGCCCGGGTGTCCACTTCCTCTTCAGGGACCAGTGGTGATTTTGATATTGGAGAGCGCAGCCAGGATCACAGCTGCTCCACCAAACCTCACACTGCCTCTGCTGGAGGGCGACTGTGGGATTCGAGCTGTGCCTCTTGTGTTATGCCATCTGCACACCAGAGCAGCTGGCTTTTCTGTCCGTCATGCTCCTTCATCGGGTGCAAAACAAGATTTCCCTCGCTGATCCCCAGCTGGGACCAGAGATGTTTTCTGCTCAGTGCCTACATACGTTCATTAAAGGGGTACCATGGTGAACAGCATCTGTTTTCTCTCTCCCGTCAGATGAAGTTCAAATAGCAAGAGATAGGAACTTTAAAGCGTTCAGACTGCAGTCCCAGCTGCTGTGGTCTGCTATAGAGGCCCACGAAGTGCCACCTGCATGGCCATGACCTTGATGGTAAATCTGTGGGAATCTTCAAACTTGGAGAAGAGTAGAAGCAGAAGTAGTTTGGAACAAAGGGTGCCAGTGTTGTGCTAAGTCCTTGTTTAAAACAAATTGAAGTTTAAAATAACAAAACTCTTGCAAAACATGTATTTCTCACACCATGTTTTCATGCACAGTTTTCTGAGCTCAGATATTCACTGCCTTGGCTGTGAATCTTCAAACATTCCTTCCATTCCTATTAGCTGACCATTTCTGCCCAGCCAGAGTTCATCTTTCTCTGATTAAATGTGATAAAACATGAAAGGTGCTTTTGCACAGCAGCGTGAGTATTTGGTAAAGAGGTCACTGGGTTTCTGGTGTCTTTTGAATTGTTTTTCTTCAGATAGCTTAGTGTTTGTAGAAAACCAGACAAAACAACACTGTATATAGGGAGCAGTTCTGACCTGAAAAATACCACTAGCCAGTTGTGATTGACCAGATATTTTACCATGACTAACAAAATTTTAAAAAAGGCTAAATTTGACTCTTCTTTTAGTAACAGACTTCACACTATGTAGTCTTTAAACACTTAATATGGTGGGTTTACTGGTAGGACAAAAGAGTGAACGTTTTGGTTTCTGACCAAACATTTTCTGGTCAAGGCCAATCTGGTGCATATTTTCTCAACATCTCAGCTAAGAATGTTGATTTAGCATGGATTGTCAGGCACTTGTACGGTCGTGTTATATTTTTTCCCATTTCTATCAGATATCTGTTAAACATTTAGTCGTTCTCTTGTCTCTCCACTTTTCACTGTGACATAACGAGTGTTTTCATGAGGAAGAGCATCTGGTTTTATTCAAATATTCACCTGAATTTACCCTGAATTCAATCAAATGATGTTTTGCAAATCTACAAACCATTGGTTTAGACTGAATTTTGTTTTCTGATCACCTCGGTTGAATAAAGACAAAGAATGACAACAGTAAAACCTCACACAGAGCTTTGTTTTCTCCTCTTTTACATCTTAACCACTATAAAGATTTTCTTCTTCAATTGTGTAAAGCCAGAGAAAATCAAAAAAGCATGCACGCTTTTCTGGATATTATTTATTTTATATCTTTAAAAAAAAATAAAAAATTCATCTTTCAATGAGTTAAAAGTTAAAATAGCATATGATTGTCTTTGTAGTTATTCTAAGAGGGAAAAAATCTGAAAACCACAACAAAAAAACAAGAGCTTGGTCATAGAGCTACATTTATCCTTTCGTGTACACTGTGGTGTTAATGTGTGGCTTCTGTAACTCTTAAACACATTTATGTCAACAAAGAATGTTGTTTTTCTTAAACATTTGAACAATGAGCTGTCCTGTTCATGCTATATTTTGACACAGCTGCTGCCCTGTCATGTGGTTACTTTGGTCACCGAGTAACAAGTTGTAAACAGGTTTGCATGCCTTCTTTCTTTCCTACTTCATTTTGCTTCTTTTTTGAAGCTATTTTTTTTTATACAGAAGTTTTGCATGTTTCTTAAACAGAAATTCTCTGTTGGTCAATAGCAGTGGTGGCTTGTGAAGGAAATGTTAACATTGACACCACTGACAATCCTAAAAACCATATTCTAGCATATTTACACTTTCTCCTTTTTAAATAGGGCTTGAGCGTGTTGTTTATGACAGATATGATACAACACCCTCAAGTATGCTATACAAACATGTCATTTGGGCCTAAAGTCATTTTGGGCTTTTGATTCCCATGAAATCAACATTTCATGCACATCCATTTGTTGTATTCCCAATTTCTTTGCACTCTGCAGTACCAGGTGACCCCTCATTTTATATACGGTGGTGCCATTTTCAAGGCTGGCTTCCAAAGGCTAGCAGTGTATCAGACTGAGCTTTTTAAAGCAGGTTTTGTGATATTAATATGTGTTGAAATACCCTCCTTAATGCAAGTAAAAGCAAGCGAGTTGGTCTGTTTAGGCATTTTTGTGCTCGAAGCTGTTTTCAGAGCTTAAATGAAAATCAGACTTGTCCCAGACATGTTGCAGCGCTGCTGCCTGTATAAATGCATAATGTGCAACATTTACTCAACATTTCCTGCATTTTTTTCCCCCCAGCTAAGAACAAAGCCCTAAATATCAGTATTTGGGGTATTACTAGCCAAAACAAGCCATTAGAGAAGCATTTTATATTTGCTTGACATACATGTTAATCTCCTTTTATGAAGTGTAAAGCCTCCCCTTTATCCTCAATGGATGTTTGTATAAAACAGTTTTCCTCACTTGTTTGGCTATAAACTCCAGATTGTTGCTGCTCAGTAATGCTGCCCTTTCTATCTTATAAAATTAACATCCCCGTTCTTTTCTCGTATTTTCAGATTCTGTATCTTGAGGTGTTTACGTCAGACTAGCGTCATTACTTGACCCTGTTGCTTTTAACAGGACACAAGCCTCACATGTATTGATGTAAATATATTATAGGTTTAAACTGTCTTTGTCTGTCAGCCTTATGAATTCAAGCAGCCAGTTAACTGTGCCCTGTGGGGATTTTCAGTGGAGTATTTGGTGTGAAAACTGTTTTGCACTGGTCACAAACATCAAAAGGAAAACATTTAGTTTAAGTTGATCATGACTCATTCGAGGACTCGAACAGTTCAAATGAGACCTTCCTTTAACCTCATTTTCACAAGATGAAGGGAAGAAGATGAACTCAGAGGCGCGTACGAGGCATAATGGCCTCCTGAGAGTATTGCCATGTGTGGTTGACCTTGTCTGGCTGCTGTCCCATTGTAGTGACAGTTGCCCTCGGGCTGCTCAGGGGAATAGTCTGAGCCGACACCAAACAGCACCAGTCGAATCTTGCATCTGGATGAGTTATGTGGGACCAGCTCAGTGGCCTGACTCATCAGTTGGATTTTCTTCTCCCCCAAGAGGAAAGGAATCAGCGTTAGCCTTTCTGCCAAGAGAAAGGAAGGAGGATGACAGCCATTAATGGCACATGGAGGGGGGGGTCGATGACCTGTGATCCCCAGATGGAAGTATCACTCATGCCTTCACAGCTGTGTTTGCGACTTTCTTACAACTTTTCGGTCAGTTCAAATTGAAAAAATACAAACACGATGATGCTGACTGAATATCTTCAGGGGATCTAATCACACATGGCAAGTTACTGAAACGCTTCCAACAAATAAAATAAATGCAAATTTGTATTCTCTGGACATTAATAAACAGTCCAAAATTCTTTAAATTAACCAGTTAAATGAAGTAGTTATAGCTTTTTAAATCTACCGGTGTGTCTCTGTAATGTGCACATTTTGAGGTGATTATCTTTCTCTTTCCTGTGTGATTTTTTTAAAATTTCAAGTACTATCCAAATGAGATGATTATTTGTTATAATTGTCTTTGTTAGTAATATATTTTCTCAGTTTCTTTCTGGCCCAGCTTGGTAAAATAAGGTTGCTAAGTACAACTCTTCACTGTTGGGAAAATTAACATGTAATTTTTATTTAATTTTTTAATTTTTACAACTGACAATGACCTGCTAAATTACTCATAACACTGCTAAAGACAGCCACATAGTTTTATTTGGACACACACTGCCTACTTGTAGCTCATGGATTTACATGGTTGGAGCAAACTGGTAACATACTTCTCTGTGGCAAACAGTGACAGGCAGAACCAGTGGACTAGATGTTTATATCTCCCAGTGTTTGAGTTGAAGTTTCCAGGTTTGAGCCTCATTGTTTTTTCTGTGTTGTGATTTACTGATTATTCACCCATTTGAAGAGTTTCCCAGAGAAAGTTGGCTCAAAAACAATCACTGGAATAGGTTTTCCCAGTGGTGTGTTTTAGAGGCTTCACCCTTCCACCTCACCTGAACCAAATGACTGAATTCCCTCATCAGCAGGTCATTCAGCTCTGCAGAGGGCTGCTAATGAGCCATTCATTTGGTTCAGGTGTGTTGGAGAAAGGAGGCATCTAAAGTCACTCGCGTGGGCTGGAGTTTGGCACCTTTACGTTCAACCAAATTAGAAATGAAGCCTGGTGTGAGTCACTCTGTATTTTAATGGGGTTTTTTTTTGACTTGTACTTAAAATATACTGGGGTTTTTAAAAGTGTTTTTTATTTGTTGTTGCCTGCAGACTCACATATCCAGATTGCCTCCTGGAACGGTTCCTGGCCAGTCTTTGGCCATCGAGGGAGGGGTGTGTCGGCTGATGGGCGTGGTGGATTGAACCGCTTTCCCTCCTCTCTCTCTCTTCTTCGGGGCTTCCTTAGCAATACTCCTATACGAACTCAGACAATGCACATACAGGCACTCACACATACGAACAGCAACCCCCAACTTCCCATAACCTTTGCGATGCCAGAGATAATAAGCTTTCATTGTTTGAACAGGTGTTCAGGAAGAAGTGATGAGCGATAGCTACTACTTAGTGCACTTATAGGACTTCCCTTTGCCGTTGCCGACCTCCAGTATGCATTCTATGCCAGTTTACCCTCCAAGCTCTCCAGTGTCACCTGGAATAAACTTGATGCATCATTACATTGATGTACCATTACTTTTCTTTGATACTTTTTGTTTCCCCCCAGCTAATTAATACCTCCCTGCATTTTGTACAAAAGCTATAATCTAGGGAAACAGGGTGGATGCTATATTGTGTTGCAGAAGAGATGTGACTATTTTCACATTTTTTATAAATTTCAAATCCATGATATTTTTTGCTTGTTTTCAAACAACAATGTATGGAATATGTAAAAGTGCACCTTTTGAACTGTCTGCTACTCAAGATTTTTGCTTGCAATAATTTAGAGCCTTTGGTTTTTAACAATAATAAAAAAAAATACATTAGTTTGTTATGTAACCACCTGTACTGTTAAGACTCCAGCATTATTTAAAATGTAGCATAACGCTTATTTTCTATCATTTCAGGCATTGAATGTTTTGCTTCCTTTATAAAATGTGCATACATAAATACTGCATGTCTAGAATGAGCGACTTTCTCTTACCCTGTAGTTACAGAGTTGATCTATAAGGAGGAAGCCGAGCACTTCCAGAGTGACAACTGTTACTTATCATTTATAAATCACATTTTATTTTTCCGCAGTCCCACTGGCAAAGAGGCTGTATTTTCCTGCTGGAAGAATCCAGCTAAAACAAATGTCTATGTCAGGCCCATGAAATGGGGCTGTTGAATTGTACTTGAAAAGGGTGACTGTCTGAACAATCACCCTTTTTCCCCAACTACATTGGGGACAATGGGGGTTAGCTGATGTGCTTATTTTACTTTATTACTTAGTAACATGAAAAAAACTCCTGTTGATTTCTATATAGAAATTATATTGAATTGTATAAGCTTTGCAAACCATATATGTGCAAAACTCTGCAGTGCTGAGAAACTGAATAAAATCTACCTTGCTACACTTTTGTCTGTGTTTTAACACCCCAATATGAAATGAGTTTTTCCAACTGTGTCCATCAAACAATCAATCATTTCCCGCTTAATCCAGGGTCGGGTCATAGGGGCAAAAGGCTGTTTTTTTTTCTGTACGTAAAGTGTGTTTTAAAGTTACTTGCTTGATTTAAAACCCAATATAAATATTTAGTGGGATTTATTTATGTTTTCATTCAAGATTTTTGGGCTTTCTGGCTTTAAAATATGATGAAATGTGGCATTTTAAAGAAAAAAGGAGTTTGAGTAGCTGCTATGTGACGTAATAACCCTACATAATTAGCTGCTTTAAATATTGATAAGTCCTGCAGATCAGTTCAGAACTGATGCAACTAAGTTGATTACTTTTTGGACAGCAGTCAATGTGGAGCTCACCACAATGAAAAAACATGGTCTGACAATTGGCCTACAATGTAACTGGAAAACAAATCAGTAAAAAGGATTGTAAATAAAAAAAAAAGTGCAATAACCTGGCATGAATAAGTGCGCACCTACTAGCTGGATGAACAGTTTTTGATGTAATTTCTACATTTTATTTTCTTCACCATTAGTTTTGGTGAATCTGATTAATCTGGAACAAAGATCTGCTGTACTTGAAGAAGACAGTATTATACATGTTAATAAAAACATGCTTCAACAAAGTATTACCGTAGTTTCATTCAAAAGTTTTGGGCTCTCTGCCTTTAAAACATTAAGCCAGAAAGCCCCAAAATTTTCAGATCTGATTTTTTTTCTCCAATCTGAATCGTTCAGGGTAAATGACACTTTATTTGGGGAAAACAAATCTAGCATTTAACATATAACAGGGCTCTTTACTTCTGAGAGCCAAAGAGTATGCCAGAAAAGAGCCGAACATCAAAGTAGCTGAGGTGTTTGTGATGTAATAACAGTAAGGAAGCAGCTCGCTTTCTTTTTAAAATCAATGTAATATTCCAGTGCTTTTTTTTTTCCTCTTTTCTTCTCGTCGTTCTGAACCTTTTTACAGGCTGGGAAGTCTTTCTAGCAACACTTTGTCCAGCTGCTGCTGACTCTGGATTGTGGCCATTGTGGTGTCTGAGAGGTATTTGCAGCAGAACTGTGAAAAGATTCATAATTCACCGTTTGAAAGTAGAAATGCGTCAGTGTCGGTGCCTTATGCCAGATTGTGAGATCAGCCCACATAGTGATGATATGCAGTCAGTCTGCCCCTAAGGTGTAATATGTCACAGTTGTTTGGTGTCACTAAGGCGCAAAGTGAATTTGGGAGGTCATAAGTGTTGCATGTTAGCGAAAAGTATGCTGTGTGTGTTGTTCCGCAGCCACCTGTCCTCAGTTTGATGTTAAAGGTCCATCTAAAGGGAGACTGACGTAACCGCTGACAGTAACCCTCCCATACACTCACAACTTTCCACCGACATGATTAGCTGCGTGTTATGAGAGAGCGAGCGATTTTCATCAGGGCTAATCTGTGCCACTGGGGAACCTTCCTCTCTACTCACCGTGGAGTTTTCGTCTTCGCTCTGGATCCCGTCAGCTTTGAAAAAAGACCCCGGCTCTTTAAAACGCGGACCGGTCCTGAGCCATTTTCCGTGTGTCCAATGCCATGCGTTCAGCAAAGCTCTATAAATGCAAAACAGACATGAAGCAAATAAAGATCAAAGGCAAGCAGCCTTGCCTGTCTGCCCTGCTGTCCTCAACATGCCAAGCGGTGCTGTCACCGCGGAGTCACGGCCGCGCAGCTTTTTGTTCCTCATGTTCGCTGCCCCTTCACCACCTCCAAGACACCATTCCGCCTCGGCATTGTCATACCAGCCGCCCTTTGTGATGGCCTGGTTAGTCAGTCAAAATCTAGATTTAAAATCAAACCATGTTTTATGTTTTTCCAGATGTCTGCAGCCGACGTTGCACAGTGTAGAAGACATTTGGGTTATCACAAACAAAAAAAAGGTCTGGAATCGATGCCTTTTCCTTTGAGCCCGAAAAAGTTAATCTATACCCTGAAACATTGTATACAGTTTCTTGCAAAAGTATTCCTGTGCCTAGTTTTTTTTAAAGTATTTGTCATATTACAATCATAAACTTTTCTTTTTGATTTTTTATGCGATAGTCCAAAAACGGGCCTGTAGATTTTCCACATACAGACGTGCAAAGCAGAAAAGTGTGTTTTGTACCTGTATTTACCTCATACTTTCTCTGAAACCACTAAACAAAATGCAACCATTTGCCTTCAGAAGCCGCTTAGCATATTTAAGTGTCCTCCTGTGTGTATAAATGCAGCATTTCTGAGAAAGATAGTTGAACATTTGCATCAAAAAGGTGATGCAAAATATTCAGCGCCAGGGGGGATGCACATAACAATTCTCAGATTTGTCTGCTAGTAAAGTCTCCTCCCACTTCACAATTAGGAACTACTTTGCGTTGGTATACGAGATGAAAATCTTTGGTTGAGAGAGTATTTCCGCAAGGAGCTGTAAGTGAAAGCAGGTGCTTGCTTTTATACGGGACCTGCCAGCAGCAGGTGCCTGTAAAACCAACCCAAACATCTAACAAGTCAAAGAAATTTGATTTGCCATTTTCTACGTTTCATTGTGTGGCAGCAGAGCTCTGTTTCGCTTTCCGTGCCCTCTCAGGTCCTACACTTGTACTTGTCCCGTTTGCTCAGCTGTATGCCCATATTTGCTCCCCCCCTGACCCCCACAGCTTACTCCTCCCCTGTGTTGCCGTGCCAAAGATGTGAGCTGATGGCACGGTGCCTGCTTTTTTTTTTTTTTTTTTTATGTCAGTAAAGTGCCGGGGGTGACGACTGGGGGTGGGCGGATGAAAGATAAGCAAGGTCCGGGTCCAGGACAGCCCTTTCAGATTAGAAGCCGAAAGAAAAACCTTTTAATTAGGTTTGCCATGAAGTTAGGGCCCTGCGGTATTGCGGCCCAGACACTTCCTGCATTGTGCCACACCACCCATAAAGCGGCAGTGTAAGGGAGCGAGTGAAAGAAAGTGAGGGAAGTGAGACTAAAAATGGCTCGGCCACATCTGCAGCACACCCAAAACAAAGAGATGTCCCTGCCCCTTTACCTACAGGAGCCTTCAGACTGAGATCCTAAAACAAACATTTGCTTTTCTGCTTGTAAGATGATGAGGCAGAGCTTTAAGAATACTCCAAATTAGGCTTATGCATGAGTTTGACAAGAATCTAAGTGGAAGAGTATTAAATCTACAGGGGCATTTTAAACACATGGATATGCTTTGATCTTAACTAATCCAGTGATCCTCTGGCTGTACCTCCACCCCAGTCTCAAGTCTTTTGCAGCATATAACTTTCGGACAGATTTGTTTTGGATTCAGCTTCCCCCACCAAAACGTTTTTTTGGGTGCATGAAGAAGAGCACACCAGAAAGTGTGATGCTGCCACTTCCATATTGAGGATGAGGATGGTGTGTTCTGTCACACAATGTTTTGCATGTAGGTCCAAAAAGTTCAGCTTTGGCCTCATCTGACCAGAGCCAGATGATCTTCCGGATGTCTGAGCTGTGAATTTCTGCAGCTCCTCCAGAGGAATAGCTTTCTAACTTTACTCTGCTTTACACTTCTCCACAACCAATTCCAGACCTGTCTGCTGCGTTCCTTGATCTTCATGATCCATGGACGCTTTTGAGACGACCGAGACAAAATTACGCACAAATTACTCGACGTGTTGCACTGGATTTTATTTAATTATTTCAAAGTAAAGGGATTCCAGTACAAATTCAAGGCACCCTTTACATTTTTGTGTAAGCAAGTCAAAGTCCATGGAATTATTTAGTTGACTGCCGCACTGTGGCTCTGGTGTGTAGCTCTGGTGAGAAAACCCAGGGGAAGCTCTGACGAGCTCAATCTGAAGCCGTGTCAGCGGCACATTGGACATAATTCCTTTCTCATAACAAAAATAGAGGCAAAATACCAAAACCCATATCGTAGTGATGCTTAATGAGCCCTTTCGGGTCCTTGACAATACACCACTAATGTGCAGCCTTTGAATCATACCAGAACTCCGTGCTGGAAATAGCAGCACAGCAGCGAGGCCTCACAAACAGTCCAAGCAGCGAGGTTTCTTTCCTCTGGCGGGCGTAGACTTTCCCTGCCCTCCTCTGCAATTTCACACCAGCCGCCCTCTCCAGCCTTCTATCTGTATTCCTATCGGTACCTTTGCGCAATAATAACAGCAGCGGCGTGCGGCGTGCATGCGAGTAACCGCCTGCTCAAGGAGGGAGCCTGCCTGGAGTGGAGAGTCTGGGTGGAGGCGGGAGAGACGTGGCGGAGTGGAAGGTATGCCGTCAATTTGAACTTGGCGCTAATGTTACAAAATAAAAGGTGAACACCTCGCTTTGATCTCTAAACCTGCTCAGCAGACGCCGCGCCAAGATAACGATCCACGCTGCTTCTCTTTAATCTCGGCAATAAACCACGCTTTAACTCGGGGGGAGGGACTGACAGCGGATTAAGCAAACTTCTTGTTCAATTTTTCTGTGGACACGTTGAGAAAAAGCAGAGTCGCGGATAAATGGGTCGGACGATGCCCGTGGAGTTTTCCACGAACACAGAAACAACTAGGCGGTTGCACAGAGAGCGCCTCGGGGGTGTGAAACGTGCTGGGGCCTGCTGCTTTATAAAGACAAGCCCCTGCACCCGGCCAGCTGTGCAGCACACGAGACTGCAGGAATGAGGGCATCATGAATGGCTTTCTCTGTGTGACAATGACTGCAGCACTCAGCAGAGAGGGAACGGTCAGAGGTCCCCCCCCAAACTCCCCCCCCACACACACATGCACACACACACACACACACACACACACACACACACACACACTCTGCTACGGACAAGCAGCAGTGAATGTGTGTGTGTGTGGGAGTGTGTGTACACTGAGAAATTACTCAGGAATGTGAGGACACATGCCAAAGAAAGAATCTGAGTCGCATTCAAAGGAACCTTACTCTCCTCGTCCTCTGAAGAAATATCACAGCCCCATCAAAAGGCCTGGCCTGACAGCCACTCTGGATGGAACTAATGGAAGTCTTGTGCACTGGCTTAACTCTGTGGAGGAGTGTAATTGATTAGATGAGATTTTTTTTTTTTTTTTTTTTCCTGTTCCTGGAGATGATTTTTTTTTGTTTGTTTGACAGCAGGAGAGAAATATAGGAGCAGCTGATGAACCTTGAAGATGTGGGAAAATGACAGTACACTTTGCATATTCGTCGGCTTTTTTTTTTTTTAGACATTTCTTATTCAATCGTTTCTCTGCATGTTTATTTCTGGCGTTCTCCGCACTCCGTTAGTTATATCCTATCTTTTGAGCGATGGTGAGGTACGAACTAGAGACGAAGCTCTGGTTTAGTCTTTGTCTGTGTCTCAACGTATTCAAACCACTGGAACTTTTTCACATTTTGTCACATTGGAACCACAAACCTCAGCGGGTTTTATTGGGATTTTATGTGGCAGAACAACACAAATTAGTGAATAATTAGGGGGAAATGTCAGGAGAAGGATCCACAGTTTCTTTTTTGTTTTTTTAAACACATAAACACCTAGAAAGTGTCCACATTTAGGCCCTTCTATTATAATACCGCTTAATAAAATCCCCTGGGGCTCCACATGTCTCAGCGGTAGAGCCGGCACACGACTCCGGTTGGATTCAGTCGATACATTTACGTCCCCCTCTCAGACTCCTTTTCTTCCTGGTCAGCTACTAATGAATAAAGACCACTAGTTGCATTCAGAAGTCACTTCACAGAGTCCACTTGTGTGTAATTAAACACTGCACAAAATCATGTTGTGGACCTCTTTTCTCCAGCAGGATAAACATGCAGGATACTGGCCCTTGAGGACTGACTTTGTTCACTGTTGGGTTGGCGCAACGCACGTTCGTTTGTTGGAATGTACTAGTCAAAGTCCAGACCTAAATCCAAATAAGAGTCTGTGATTGCAGACAATCTATATTTAATCTGCACTGAAGCCGTTTTTTTTGCCCTTAATATTACATCCCAATAAAATAGTTTGAAGTTTGGGCTTGTAAGAGTAGAAGAAGTGTAAAAAATGCTCACAGAGCTCGAATGCTTTAGCAAGAGAGAAAAAAGAAAATAGAAAAAACCTTTATGTGAAAGATAATCTAAAATCACAGACACCCACCACAATCACAGCTACACTTTAATAAATACTTTACAAAACTAATGCAGGCTTTTTACAATGAACTGCCTCACAGACAGAATATTACAGAGGTACATGAACGAAACAGAAATGTGCATGCTAAATATTCATACCCACAAGCTTACATGGATAAAACCTGCACAGAAAATTATTAAAACTGAGCCGCTCTGTCCTTTGGCCCGTTTCTGACCAACACATTCCTGGGAGACGGCGTCTCATTACTCTATCACTGCAACATCTACAGAGACAAACTTGGACACAGTCTAAACTGACGTTTCTATCATAGTAACTTTCCCTTTAAAAAAAAAAAAAAAGAAATTTCTCCCTTTTTGTGACCAACTCTGAGTAACATTTTGCAGCAACATTATAGAGGAGTACCTTTTAAAACGGAACTTGTCACCAAAGCAGAAAAAACGGACGACAGGTTTATGACAAGTGTGCTTCTTGTGAGGATGCATGAGTCTCTGAGTCTAGTTTGAGCTGCACAGTGGGCTAGAACTCCCTCGCTTCTTCAAACTGTTTGTAATAATCCTCATCCTGAGGATTTTCTGGACACTTCTGGCCATTGTTTGGCGGCCTGGCCTGGTTGTAGCGGCTCCAGTCTCCTTTGCAGATGATCCAGGGCAGGATGTCCACCTTGTAGTGCAGGTCTGCGGAAAACTCTGTGCTGATGAGGTTGGGCGTGCCGGCCCCTTTGCCGCGGGTGATGAGCTTCATGCCGTCGTCGTAGCAACAGTGCTGCGCAGCCAGGGTGGTCGACTCCAGGGTCAGCATGGAGCGGATGCAGTAACGGGCCGTGGGCTTGTAGATCTCCAGCTTCTCTTTTGGCCCGCTGGCGTCTTTCCAGCGGAAATCGCGCCGTGTGAGGGGGTCGTGCACGTCCGCCGTGCTGTACGCCACCTCGGTCGGGTAAGAGCAGGGACAGCTGGGAAGGTCGTTGGCCACTTTCGTCATGTACTTCTTCAAGAACTCACTCTTGCAGTTCATCCATCGCTCACAGCTGTCTGTGTCTGGAAGAGATAATGTTTGGTGGCCAGCATTAAAGTTTAAATTCAGAAGTGTGAGCAGGAGTAGCATTTTCCACAAGTGTGTGGTTTTACTGAAGACTTTAGGAACATTGGGATAAAAGGTGGGTAGAGATGAAAGCTTTGGCCTTCATGCCCTGCAGCACTTTCACAGTAATGGCGCTAAATGGAAGCATACCAACTGTGTAGAGGAACATTCTCTGCGATAAAGCAGTCGCATCTATAAGAAGGATGGGGTGGAGGAAAAAAAGTAAACGGACAAAATCTTACCAACACCAAAGAGCTCTGTGGCGTTGAACTCATTTTTCCCAGCCAGCAGGCTCACTTCAGTAGCTGCCGTCTTGAAGGCGTCTTCAAAACCTTAAGGGACAAGGATTGAATGAAGAATGAGTGGGTTTTGTTTTGCTCCTTACAAGGATAAAAACAAACAGGAGATTACCTGGACAGTTGGGCATGTCGCAAGTCCGGGACTCTGTGGCCGTACAGGCATACCCACAGGACCTGGTTCTCTTCTGGTTGCCGTTTCCACAGGTGACACTGCATGCTGACCAGCTGCTCCAGTCTCCTTCACCATCCATGTAGTCTTGGATCAGAGAAAGGAAAGACAGTACGATTTTTTAGCACAAATACAGACAAAATCCTAGAGTTACAGTGCAGTTCAAAAATGTTCATGCATGTATTTTTCACAATTTGTAATGTTATAAAAGCAAACTTCAATGTATTTTACATAAAGTAGCAGGACAGTACTACATATGGCATGTATTTTTCTGCTTCCTTCTTAACCTCAATATTCTTTAATAAAATCTAGAGTAAAACCTTCCTTCATCACTACATTGCTAAACAGACAGCATCGTGAAGACCAAGGAGCATAGGACATAGGTCAGAGATAAGGTGGAGAAACCTAAAGCTGGGTTAGGTCATGAAAACAATATTCCAAACTTTGGACATCTCAAAAAGCTATTGTCAATTGAAAAAATGCAAATATATCAAGACATGGCTGCATGAACTTAGGCTGGTGTAGGTAGAAGCAGGAGGTCAATGGTAGCTTGTACAAAGGAAATCAGACCACTAGCCATGTACTCCACAAAACTGACCCTTATACAAGAGTAGCGAGTACAAATCATTGTTGAAGGAATGTCAGAAGTATTATCATTTACAGTTTGCCACGTGACAAACTCAGTAAATGCGTAGAAGAAGGTTCTCTTGGCAAAAGAAACCAAACAAAACTTTTTAATCTGCATGCCAAATGGTATGTGCGGTGGAAAACCAACACTAGACACCATCCCCGTGATAAAACTTGGGAATGCATTTTCTCACCAGGGGCAGTTAAATTGGTCAGAGTTCATGGGAAGATAAATGGCGATAAAAATCAGAGCAATCCACAAAGAAAACCTGCTAGGAGCTTTAGAAACACAGGGAAGTTTTACTGTTTCTGTAGGCAAAGGATAGTAACGATACAGCCAGCTAAATATGTTTAAATCAGATCCTGTTCAATGATTCAAATAGCCAGTTACATTTTTGATAATTTTCATCCAAACATATGCAAAACTTTTTAGATTTCGTGTATGTTCCTAATATAAAATCCCAATAAAATATATTTCTATGTGTGGGTGTAGTATGAGAAAATACACAAAAGCCTTCTAACAAAGGTTCAATGACAAATTTTAGTGCACATTGAACACCTCATAGCTGCTGTATGCTTAACTCCTTAATTTGAAAATTCAAAGTGAAATGACAGCAAATGCAAACAGAGAAGCAGTTACATAAGGTTCACCTTGTCCCACCACCGCCGTGACTCTGCCACACACATTGATCCACGTTTGAAAAGCCATATTTAATAAGAGAGAAACATTAATGTGGCCATTTTGGGATGCAAGCATTTCTGGCTGGCGTTCAAACCACCCTATATATCCTCCATTTGCCCTTCAGCATACGCATTTTTTCAGTAATATAAACCACGTTAGCCATATTCAGTCAAGACAAAAATCTGAATTCAGGAAGAAAAAGAAAATTCTCAGGCCACACGTCAGATGAATGATTGTCCCATCGGTGCATCATTAACTTTAAGACTATGACAGTAATGCAGATAAAATATTTCATGTCCATTACTGTGGTGTAAAATACAGGAAGAATGATGGAGATGACCGCAGCGATAAGCCAGAGGCATTTAACAGGGGTTATGGTTTACTAAATATCAAACATCTTTCCTCCAAACACCCCAGTGCAAGTGAATAAAACGACAGAAATTCCTGTTTGACTGTGTTGGTTTGGGCATGCTTCAACATGGGCCGCACTGTATGACAGTGAGCATAAATTCTTTCATGGCAGATTTATCTGTGGGGTTTGCTTTTGGAGAGCGTGGTTCGAGTCCCTAAGAGGCCCTAATGGTGCTTCCGGCTCCTTGACTGTGACTGAACTTTGATGCAACGACGCAGCTAGCTTTGCGCCACAGCGGAATCTGTCCCATAAAAACGCGCAAGGGCTTCAATCGGGGCTTGCCTAGGATGACTGCCCTTATTATTCTGACAGCTTAAATCAGTAAATCTGCAAATTACAGATTCCGCATCAGACCGCGGCCATCTGGGAAGCAGTGCTCAAATAAGAGCCCCATTGGAGCCGGTGACATATCACGCAAACACAAACAAATACCCACACCCTGCTGTCAGTCTCACCGTATTCGGTTTGAGCTTTACTTCCTCTCCTGTCCCAGTCTGACGGCGGCCTGAGAAAGTTGCTGTCCTCCGTTTTTCTCCCATAGGAGCGATCGTGCTCCTCTGTTTGATGAGAGGACGAAGAGGAGGTGTGAGGCCACCAGTTTCTCCAGTTGGGGGAGGCCCAGTTGGGCTTGCTCTCCTTGCGTAGTCCTCTCTCAGGTTCATGGCCCTCTAGTCCATCCACCACTTCAATGGTCACCTGTAGAGATAAATGATAGCTCATGACAGTTATACTCATTGCCATGCCATGAACCTGGAAGATTAGATTAAAAACAAGTTAGCACAGGGAAGCCAAAAGTTAAGTGATGATGATGTCAAAGCTGTCAAAACATTTCCAAGGACACCATTTGTCACACAACCTACTCTTGATTTTCTTAAAACAAGTTGTTTGTCCCTAAAAAGTCAATTGAAGTTAATGCAACACCTGCAGTGGTTGCAAGCAAAGTCAAAACGGTGAGAGAGCATCTGCTGCCGAATGTTCTCTCATTCATTTTGCTCAGCCACTGAGAAAGAAAACAAGCACAGGTCCCAATTATCTTCCTGGAGGAATATTGTGCCCCCAACTACGATTCGAGCTGTTTCATACCCATAAGGCAAAAAGGGTTTCCAGCAGACATTTATACGTTTTCCTTCCGTGTGTTTACTTCTAGAAATTCAGCCACCTTTTCTTTCACTGGTGTTTTTGGCTAAAGCATTTGTCATGTCCTTTTACTCTCACCAATAAGCATCCATCTTACATATTTCAGTCAATGTTGTTCTGATCATGCAAACAATTTGTTTTATGTCTCCAGCCATACAGGGACATACTTCAAGAAGGTGCTATTATTCTCACATACTGGGGTGTTTTCTTGTTTTAGTGGCCGTGAATTAAATGGTTCTTTCCGTTTCAGTAAAGGGAGTTTCAGAATGATGCTTAAAAACTACCAGAAAGGCCAACTAATTTATGCTTAATGTTTAAGATTTTTATGGAGGGGTTGTCTAAAATTGATATATATTCATCTTAAAGATACGAATGATAACATCGGATGCAATAAGGAGGCCCTTTCTGTTGCCCCAGCACACAGCATCGCTCCCTCCCCCTTTCTGTCCTGACACATGTGCCTCCCATATGAAGGGGGGGGGGGACACCACCCCTGCCCTCCCACCTCTCCGGCTCTCTCCACCTAAACACAGAGTTCAAAGGGCTACTCGGCCTCCTCCAGACCATGAAAGCCAGATGAATCCCAGGATCAAAGACACCCCCTCCTCCTCCTGCCTTGCTCCCACAGCCTCACGCCCTTGCTCAATTGGTTGCTTTCTCTCTTCCCACATCTTGAGATGTTAATACACTTTGTTCTTGCTCATATTTAGCAATGATGCCCTCAGAAATGGAAAGAGCCCCCTTTGGTGGATTAGACAGGAGAATGATTTAAACATGGCAGCCGTTATTCAACCATCTGCTTCACTGAGGGATTTATGACCAAGGGCCTGCCACACATTTACATAAGGCTACCGTCCATCTTCCTGCACGTGGTTTAGTGCAGCAGTGACGCTCTGTTGGTTAGTCTCTGCCTTTCAGCTGTCAGCATGATTGACGTGGAGTCTCTCCTACGCTTTACTGGGATCCAGGAAGTGTGAAAAGGGGCAAGGGTAGAGAAGAAGGATGGAGAAAGAGGAAGAAAGAGGGTGCAACGATGTGCACCAGACTCTTCTCCTTCCTGTTACCTCTTTTCCTTCATTGTTGCGTCGCCAAAGCTTAAAGGGGTAATTTTAAATTCAAAGGTTATAAAGAGTTAACATCTTACCTGCAGTAGATAATCTTCTTGTTACCCTAATTCATATCATAAATCCAAATTAGCTGGACTTGGTGGCTAAAGCTAATATTTAATCCAAGAGGGCTCAAGACTAAAAAGGACTAATGCCGTCTTAGAGCACCACCTGCAACACAGAGCTCATGAGATGATCTGATACATAATGCGGCGTATCAGGTGTATCGCCTATATTTGCAGTTCAGCATTTACAGCTTTCTTTCCGGTGGAACGCAGCTTCATTTTTTTTTTTTTTATGGAAAATCAACATATGCCTCAATTCCTTTCACAGAGCAAATAAAAAAATATTTAAGAGCTCAGACGCTTACGTTACTTTACATGCTGGACTGGCTGCCATTTGCAAAGGAGCTAACCCATGGGATTAATTTCCCCTGGTACTGATTGGCTGCACCCCCCAGGTGTCTACTGTACAACACCAACGTGGTCTGTGGGCTGTTTTATTGTTTGCATTAATCCAGTGATTATTTACACAGGAAATGTACACCACCAGTGGTGATAGACTGCTACAATATTTTTTGTTTTACTTTTGTTTAGATAGTTTCTCTGATCTGAAGTTCTGTACATGATTGTTAGTGTTTTTTTTTCACACAGGAAGATCATTAGTGGGGCACAACATCCTAGCTCACTTCCCTGTGTAAACAATCGATCCAATGCAAACATGATGACAGTTTAGAAGGCTTCACCAGGATAAAGTCAGTTCTAAAAATATAAAAGTGGTTTGAGTAAATACTGTTATATTGACCTTTACACAACCTCACTTTAAATTGGAATGGTCATTGGCGGTCTACCACCTCTACCACAGAGTAAATCATTTACAGATTACGTGTTAATAACAAACGTAGCGATGGTTTTAAGGTTCCTAAAACAGGATTCCCAGGTTTTTTAGCATTTTAGAGATGAAGAAAATCTGCTTTGGTTTCGCAACAGCCTGGACAATCTGTTAGCTTTGGCCTCTGGGAACATAGTGAATTGGTCTGTTTGTAGCAGTTAAAGTGAACTTTATTGATTTTTACCCTTCTTTAATTTTTTACGAGGTAGATACTTTGACTGGAATACCGGTCGTGTTCCATGCTTAGAATGCATTTCACGCTTTGGTGATGCTTTGTCTCCTTCTTAAGAGTTCCCTGTAATCATCAGCTTTAGTGTAAAAACCCATCCAATGCAATCAATGATGGCTGAAAGGGTTAAAAAAAATTGCACCCCCACGCATCACCATAAGGTTTTTGACTGTAATGGTTTTAATGTCTCTGAAGTCCATTTTGATTTCAGACCATATAAGCGGGACGTAAGCCTCTAGGACCACCTCACAAAAATATTAGTGGTTAGTGAAAACTTTTGTCTCATTGACCCACAATGCTTTATATGCTACATCCACAGTACATGCTTCAAACAGGATGATCATTGTGGGGGACAACCTCCTACCATTGTAAATGTAAATTGTAGTAAAGTGTTAACTTTAGTCACCTAACGCCAATAAGTGAAAACACCTTAAAGTTGCATAAACTGCTATTAAGGTATTTTGGTCTAGCCATTAGCTTTAGTTTTCCACAAAAAATAAATAAATCTGAGCAGTCTTGGTCTAAAAAGACACAAATATCAAGTAAAATCTGATTGAGGGATGTTCTGCTCTCGTTATGTTTGACTTGGGAAGATTGTTGGTGTTGCACCACCTCCTCTCACAATTTCCTGTGTACGTAATGAACAGTTTCTATGTAAATAAGTAGTAGATGCAAATTGTTTTAAAAATGTATTTTGTTTTATGACATTTTTTTTAGGTTAGAGTTGTAGTAGTCCAGTTTTTTCTTGGTCCCTCTTAAACTAGCTGCTGATTTCAGACTCTGGGACCAACTCCTCTGCGTTTACTGCTAAACGAAGACGCCAAGAGAGTTATCTACTGCAGGCAGGACATTAACTGCTTATCAACATTTCACAGAGCCTCACTTCAAAAATCCTAGAGTGTCCCTTGAAGTAAAGAAAAGCATCAAAGTGCATCAAACAGCAGGTGCACAGGCACACATGTTCACCTGGATGTTGGGGTTCTGTCCATTGATATCGGCTTTGGAGAGGTCCGGAAAGTTATGCAGATCCAGGAGGAAAGCCCCAGGGCCGTCCTTGTGTACGTTGCTGCCGTGCACCCAGGGGAGCGTTGCAGGCTGATGGGCTGGCCGGTGCTCTGCACCAGACCTCCGGTCTTCAGGAGCCAGCTGGACGAATGACCTACTTCTTGCATTTAAGGTGTTTTGCTAAAGAAGAGAAAGAAACAAACATATGCATACAATTGAAATGTATTTGGAGTAGATATAGAATACATTTAATTCCTGTTTTTGATCATTTTAGAACAAAGATCGCCACATTTTTCTTTCACACAGCAACACTGGATGAATTTCTGAGTTCATGCGAGTTCGACTCTGAACCCAGACAGAAGAACTGTCTGCTTCAATCAAAATAAAATCTATTCTGAGCCTGCTTTTAGGTACTATGTACGTCCTGACTGTATTTTTCCTTTTTTTATCCTGACTAAATATGCTGCAACTTTACCATAGTAATATGTTGTGTACATAGCATGTTCTGCTGTCTTGCTGCCTAAAAAAAGAGCTATGTAAGAGTGATGGTTTTCCTGCTCTGCTATACGGAAAAACCTAAGCAAACATTGCAAAAATAATTACATCTGCCTTCTTGAAGACAGAAAAACATTTGGTCTTCTGACAGGGTGTTGTAAATCCATCCCATAATGACAGCTGAGGTATATGTCCTCGATCAGGTATGCACAGAAGGAACAATTATTCCTAAATTGGACAGACAGCCATAAGTAGTCTGCAATCATCCATTCTGGGATGGCAGAAAATAAGATCAAAGCAAGGCATCAATCATGTTTCTTGTTTTTCTTTTTTTCCTTTTCTTCCCTTCCCAGTGTTTTTGTGGCCAGACCGAGGCCTGAGAATATGGAAGCGGTGCTGCACGGTTGTGGTGGCCTGTCACAGACAAAGTGTCAGCCCAGCCACATTGTGGCGGGCATAAAAGCCCCCACTGGAGCTGTTTGTGTGGAGCCAAGGTGCACTCTGGAGCAAAACGGATGCTGTAAATGGAGCTGCACAGCAAGGGAGCCGGGATTATAAATGTACATTTAACTTCTGTTGAGGAGAAAGCAGCTGCATTGCTTTTTTAAGATTAACTTAAATGTGACAAAACGTTACAGAATTCCTGCTGCTGAATGATTCATTTAGGGAAAGAAACATGGATTTTTCTGCGACCTCTTGGTAAAGAATTTAGCTTTTTTTTTTTTTCTGGATAATGGAATGATTTGCGTATGAGGATTCATGTAGAAAATTATAATATTTGTGGGAAAAGAAATCATAAAACTGAACCCAGTTTAAAACTCTAGCAGTGTTGTTTCCAAAACCAGACACTTATGGCTATGAGCTCTGTAAAAGAGAATTTAAAAAAAAATAATAAAACGATTTCAGGAGCCCCATTTATGGTTCAGCAATCTGCTCTTTACGTGAACATTACAGAGCTCTCGCTGCTTCAAACAAAAGTACTTGGACTTTGATTTGCCCATGTGATAACCCCGCCTTTCATGTTCCCAGTCTTCAGATTTCACTCGTTGGCTGTAACTGAGCTCCGCCGAGGGAGCAACCGAGACGAAGCATTCGCAGGTTTAATCACAACGTAAAACGCAAACATACAGCGGCGTAATACAAAAGCAGGCGTCTCATCTGTGTAGTCTGTCTCAGCAGGGGCCACTATCAATATTTAACAGCAGAAAGAATGGATATTTATTTTAACACAGCATATTATTAATATCTGGCGCTATGACAAATATCAGGGCTGTTTTAGCAAACATAAGTTTTAAGAAATTAAAGTTTTCTTTTTTAGCAGATTATTCACCCATCCTCCTATATTGTTTTCAGAGGAATATGACACACGTGTTAATGAAAAAAAAAACAAGTCCTTTCATCATTTTGCTCTCAAACACAACCTTATAGGTAAAGAAGCACAGAATAACCCCATTTAAATGTGCAGCCAGCTTTGACAGCCGGCTGCGTTATAGTTTTCATCGCTCATATGTCGAGGAGCATCCTTTCATTTGGAGATCAAAAGTGACACACCAGTCGTCCGCTCATCTGGGGCCTCCCAGGATGTCTCACTGCCCCCAAACCCTGACTCTCAAAAGGCATGAATGAACACTTGTACACAAGCCACCTCCTTTCTTCCCTCACAGTATCTCTTCTTCTTCATCGCCTTCTTTTCCCGCTTCCTCCCTTTTTTTTTTTTTTGGCTTTACATTGTGAGGAGCTCCTTAAAGGGCCATGACTATGTTCAATTGGGAGCCACTCAGTTCTCCCCCCCCACCTCCCACCCCACCCAGGGAACTGGCAGGAAATTAAGGCAGACTACACGGTACCACATGGTTTTCAGCAGTGGTGGAGAAAAAACAAACAAAAAAAAAGAAATCATCCTTCCCGTCTCACACATCTAAAAGGTGGATGCAAATGAAACTGAAAAGGTACATAGTTTAAAGTAACCTTTGACAAGAGAGGACATAAATAAGCTAAAGTAAATTCTTTTTTGCTGCACTTTTGTTAATTTGACACCTTGTTTGGTTGACAATGCATGACCTGAGCCGTGACAAGCATGGCTGCAGAATGACATCACTTCTTTTCATTAGAAGTCAGTGAAGCTTATCTATACTTTATGTGCAAAAAAAAAAAAAAAAAAAAAAAAAAAACATTCAAGGTTTGTTTCATTTTTCATTGCTAAAGGAATTTCTAGGATAATTGAAATGTGGGGTGATGAACTTGGGATGAAGAGTTCAGAATCCCTCCTTTGATTTCTCAGAATAATCTCCCCGCTGCTCCTCTTCCTGCTCATCCAATTCAACATTTGGCTGGACGACAAATATTCAATAAATTCCTGGAATACCTCCTCAGCTTTGTATGGCCTAACATCCAGGAAAACACAGACTTGAAAATGTGCACCTCAGTTATTAGCTGTAAAAAAAACAAACAAAAAAAAAAACATACCTGACATGTTTTTATTTTACTTGAACAGAAATCTTTCCAAGGAAGGTACATATTTATCTGCTACATGGGATGAGCATTTTAAATACTCTGGAAATTGAAGGATGTTTAAGACTTACAAACGCTATTGTTTGTAAGTTTTAAAGCTTTGGTCAAAATCCAAAGCTTTAATAAGAGGCAAGGGGAAGACATGCAAACCAACAACTGAACCCAGGGCAGCTGCACTGAGGACTCAGTGTCTGCACATGGGGGCCATGCAGCGCCTTGAGCGCTGTGACTGTACGTCTGCATGACGCTCATGTTAAAATGGGCAGTTAAGCCAGTAGACACGTCTCAAGTGGTGTCATGCTGACAAGTGTTTTCCCGTTGAGGCACGGCCTCACCTGAATCATAGAGGAACCACTGAAAACAGCAGTTTGACCAGATCAGTTTACCGTGAACCACAGCGGATGTTATCGCACTGAAAACACACGTCACATGGTACAGAAAGTGTAAACGTTTAAATTAAGTGAACATTTTAAAATGCATAACGTCTAGGGTACAAAAACTCTTATTTTTTCTGGATTGTAGTTGTGCGTTTGACCCAGTCGATCATATAATAATATTTAATGGATGGGAAAAGCTGGTGAGATAGTAAAATTGACTTAATCGACGATCTGCAACTTTTACAACCCAAAGAGTCATTTTTACCCACTGTCCTGCTAAATAAAACTCATTTAGAGCCAAAAATGTTACATGATTTTTTTTTTAAATCAGTGAAAATAAAACACATATGCCCTTTGAAAAGAGGATGATTCATTTTCTTTTTAAAAAGCACAAGAAAAATATACTATTGTACTTTAGGAATTACTTTATTACTGTAATTGCATGCATGAAAAACTAAGAAAGCTGCCAAAACCTGCATCTGTGCATTAAAACAAACTGCTTGGTTCTTTAAAGGTTTATATCCAAAGCTATAAAGAGCCACTGTGGAAAGTCCAAAGAGCCACTTGTGGCTCTGGAGCCACGGATCAATAAGATCTTAACACCTGGTCAAGAACTTACTTGACTGCCCATGACGATACTGCGGATTGATCATGGACATGGAAAAAAAATCTAAGAAATCAGTTAGATTTCTTTATTCGCTTAAGCGAACAAAGGTCATACATGAGGTTCTCCGGGGCTATTTTGTGGGACATTTTTATGCCGAACCAGAACTCACCTCTGCTGTCTTAAAAATATTCCAAACTCAAGAGTATCACAGTGGTTTTAAAGCAATGCCATTTTATAAACTCTTGTCACATTTGCATTGGATTTTATGATTATATGGGAATTGCAGTTAGGAGATGGGGTGCCACCAAAAATCATCCTGTGTGAAACATGCATGAAGAACAGAACATGTAAAGCATTTCAGATCAAAGTAGCCAGTGGCACGTCTAAGGGGTGGTCAGGAGGGGGCATGGCCTCCCGATGGAAAATTTCTGGCCACCCCATTTGACTCCAGAGAAAATACTGATATTTTGATTTTAGCTACTCTTTACTTTTCTAACACTGAATATAACTGGAAATACTTTACCATTTTATCTTCTTGCTACACAATATAGGAAGATTACACAACAATGATCATATAGATTTTTACTAAATGAAACAGAGAGCATTATCTGTTACAAGTAAAGTGGGAGCGGCCTGTGAGCTTTTAACACACCCTCACTTTAAAATTCCTGAACTATACCTTTGACACTTTCTAAAGAAGCCCGTTGATCCCAAACCCCTCATAAGTCTTTGGTGTGGATTTATGGCTTTGTTGAAGTATGTCTGCTTGATGTCGCTGTTAAAATGGGCTGCTAAGCCATTAAACATGTTTCAAGTGGTGTCATGCTGACAAATGTCTCCCTTCTGAATTGTGTTATGGCACGTTTTGACCTGGATCACAGGGGAGTCAAAAACATCAGTTTGATCAGATGTGTGATAACAACTGATGTCATCACACCAAGGAAAAATGAACCTGATTGATTTATTGTGCAAACGTTTATGTTGAACTTCTGATTCAGTAATCCTGGATTTCAGTACTGATTTCATTATTGTCTACTTGGCACACCAGGGAAGACCAGGATTGTTTTGTCATTTGGCAATAATGAACCTGAGTTGACAAAGATCACAGGTGGGGTTCCTCAAGGTTCTACTCTCAGGCCACTTTCATTTAATATCTAGGCTCCTACTTGCTCAGAATATATAGTACTGCAACACCTCCTAATATCGGTAATATGTGGCATAACCCAAGTGAGTGAATGTTCCAGAAGTTCGTCCAGCTCAGGGGCATCCAAAGTGTACCTAGAGGGCATTTGTGGCCCTTGAAATGATTTTTGTTCAGCCTCTGCACCACAATTAGAGAATGGCACAGTATTGGTTGAACACCCCAAGTTGTTGACACAGAGACACTTAAAAAAAAGGTGATATTTCACATTTTAAAAAGGATGTAAAATACAGTATTCCTAAAAAAAAAAAAAAAAAAAAACTGCTCCTCATTTCTTACCACATTTTGTGCTTTTATTGCGTCTTTATAGTAAATGGAGCCACAAATATCCAGTGGTTTTCGCCCAAAAGCACTGGCTCCTGTAGCAGAAGGTTGGGACACCTCTGCTGTAGTTTAATACAGAAAAGTTAGAGACTGTTGTTTTGGTCCCAAAAATGCTAGAGATCAGCCCTCAGAATCAGTGAGGCAAACCCCCCCCCCCAAAAAAAATAAACACAACACCTCTTGCTAGTAACTTAGCTGTTTGACTCAAATGGAAATTTTAACATCCACATAAAAACCATGACTAAATGATCCCACTACCATCTCATAAACATTGCCATAACAGGGGGTTTCCTGTCAAAACAGGACACAGAAAATCTTTTGCATGCTTTTATATCCAGGTTAGAGTGTTGTAATGTTGTTTTTAGGTTTTAACATTATTTTCCTGCAACACTCAATGATCTTATGTTCAAAATATATTCCAGGGTTACATAACATAAATTTCTATTTCTTTTAATTTTAATAAATTCATCTCATTAAATGTTCTTGTCAGTAATTCAACCGTTCCGGCTTGTAATGACGTTTCCTTTACCTCTGTTCCTATGTTTTCCAGCATGGCACCTTAATTGGTTTTTGTATAAATAGCAAACACAACAACAAACACAATTTCCCTTGCCTGAAATCCAAACAAGGTGGAGGTTTGGTTTATGACAAAGTGCTCTCCAAACACACATCAGGGAATCTTAACAGGAAATGGGGCACCATGAGGGGCTCAGGCCTGATCCTCTGGCTTATCAAGTAAGGGTTTGGATGACAGTGATGAGCCCTTGATGACAGAAGTGCCTGCAGCTAGCATTTAACTCCCTGACAATAGGAGGTGTGTCTGCTGTGGGGCAAGGGTGCTGATCTCTGACCCCGGATCATTTTCTACCCCTCTCCTGGCACACCATCATTCCTGGGGGTTCCCTTTTGGGAGAATGTGCCAATCCCCAGAGACTCCCAAGAGCCTTCCTCAGTAAGTGAAGGCTTTAATTAACCTAACAGAGCCAGCCAGAAGCATAAGCAAACTATGTGGCTGGTCAAAGTCACCAGGTCCGGACTCTCTTGTTTGGCAAGGATTCTCTTGAAACAAAGAAGTTTGATCTCAGTGGGATTTTCCTGGTGGAACTGAGGTTAATAAATAAAAAATAATAATACAAGCCACCAGGGGGCCCCAACGAGCACTTAGATTCTGACTCAAAGGAGAACTCAAAACTTCTGATGTCTTTAGAAATAACAACTATTATTAAATTGCTTCTGACAGTTTTGGAGTGGTGAATAACAGTTTTACTTGTTTATTGAAACTATCTGACAAATGTATCAGTTGTAAACATTAAGCGAAGTTTTGAAGTTTAATAAGTCATAAACAATGACTTGTTGTTTATAAGTCGTATCATAAACACTTTGTCATATAATTTATCATATACTCTGATTATCTTTGATATTCGTTTTCTGAATTACATCTTTAGATATTAGTTCTTTTTTTAATCACAGAAATGTTTCCAGAGTTAAAGATGTAGTTTTTTGAGTAATTATTTAAGTTAAGGAAAAAAGCTATGCAAACTAACTTGGCCCTAAAATGTAGCAATCAAATAATAAAATCATTATTTCACAATTAATTAATTGTGACTAACTATATTTTTTGGAACACAGACTTTAATTTTATTAGCAGTTTTACTACCAGACCTGTACAATCAAGAAATCACCTAAATAGAACCTGTTCAACAACAGGAAGTAGAGTAGCAGATCTAAGAAAAAACAAACAAACAAACAAAAAACAAAACCCTGATCAAAACAACCCTGATCATGTACATGTAAGAATGAAAAGTATTGATTTCCATCAGTCTGGAAAAACTTACAAAGCCATTCTGAAGGATTTGGAATTCCATTGAACACCAGAGGGGCGTCAATATCCTCCAATTGAGAAATCATGGAAGTGTGGTGAACCTTCCCTGAAGTAATGGCACAAAACCAAAATCTATCCAGAAATAGGTCAAGAACCCAGAACAACATAAAAAAAAACAAAAAAAAAACATCACACTGACAGCAAAACACAGTAGTGGAAGTGTGATGGTGTGGGGCTACTTCACAGCTGTCAGGATCTGGGTGACTTTTTTTTAAACTACTACTACTGCTGCTTGCAATGAATCCCAAGGGGCAATATCTGATCACCAGTTTGTGACCTGAAAACTCCAGCAAAAGTGATTTATGCAACTGGACAATTGTCCAAACCACACCAGCAAATCCAAGAAAAAACAAACAAACAAACAAACAAAAAAAAACAAATAGAAGAAACAGTCTTTGGAGTTTAATTAAAGTCAGTTAATTAAGAGGTTGTATGGCACTGAAACCATCCAAACTGGCTGAATCAGATCTGTTCCTCCAGTGATGTCAAAGACTCACTGCCAGGTGTCACAAAGGCTACTGATAACTACTGATTACATCATTTGAAAACTGAACCAGTGTCTGATACCAGCGGCTGACAATCTAAAACTTTTATGACCAGAATGCAGAAACGCAAAAAAAAAAAAAAAAAAAAA
>NW_015115888.1:0-13981 GCF_001443285.1 Poecilia latipinna
TTTTGTGTGTCTGGAAATACTTGTTTTGATTTGTGTGTTTGCCGAATGTCTACAAAATGAACACGTTGCTTTAACTGTGTTTTTCCTTAGTGGAGAGGGGAAGAAAAAGCAGTTTTCGTCTGCTCGTCTTTCTGATGTCTCATACCCTCTACTAAAAGATCACTATCATGCAGGAAATATTTAAAAATACATATGACGTTAGCAGGGAAACCCTGCATTACAATGTCTCCAGTGATTGTTTTTCCCTGCTAACGTTCTGTGGAAAGGATTTTCCTCTTTTTAAAGTGACTGTTTTCCAGACACTTTTGCTTATCTGTCGATTTCTTCACATGTGGATGCTTCATCAGTGCGGAAGGCTAATGGCTTTTAATGCGGCACAGCTTAGCTGTTGAGTAACACTTCTGATAAACCCAGTGACTCATTTTCCAAGCTGCACTCATCTCTCAAGTTCCTTGTGGTGTGAATGCCTGTTTGAATGTGTTTGAGCTTCTTCTCATTCCCTGCAGAATAAAAGTGCCTTGTAACGGTACTCATAGCCGCCGAAGCTTTGTTTTCTTCACATTTTGTCACGTTGCACACAAATGTCTGTGTATATTATTGGGATTTTATGTAATTCAACAGCACAAAGTAGTGCATAATTACAAAATGGCAGGATTTTTACAAAAAAAGTGTAGCATTGTATTTTGCCTCATTTAATCTGGTATCCCTAAATGAAATCCATCGTATCGTTTATCATTTATCGTGATGATTTTCTTATCATGATAAGAATTTAGATTTATCGTGGTCACGATAAATTCTAATTGTTTAAAACCCCCAAAGCTGCCTCTGTCGTCATGATTGATAGTTTTACTTGTTTCTTCACTGTTTGTTCAGTGACCATAAGAATAAATAACAATAAATTTGAAACTATAATTAAATGCAGTCACTGTGTGCTTGGATGCGGCAGCATCTTGCTGTGGTAATGCTTTCTTAGGGGAATTTGGGCGTCGATTGGAAGATGAAGCTAAATGCAGGGCTATGCTGGTAAAAACCCAAGATCCTGCAAAAGATGGAGGTTCACGCTCAGTCTGCAACTAGGACAACATTAAATCAATTTATTTCAAAGAATATTTATGCATTAAAATGGCCTAATCAAAGTCCAATCCAGTCTGACGTAACTTGAACTGTAATAATTGGCAAAAAAAAAAAACTCCCCAGTAGTTGTGAAAAAATAAATAAATAAATAAATAAATAAATAAATAAATAAATAAATAAAACATACAACTTGTGTATAATTTTCCTTCCATTGCATAGTTATCCACTAATTTGTTTGACTTTATTTTAAAAAATCCCCAATATCAGTGGGTCAAAATGGGTCAAAATGATTCGAAAAGTTCATGGAGCATGAATACTTTTGGAACGCACTCGCTCAGCTTTTTATGTAAGTCATGTTTGTCATATGCAGTCCTCTCCTCCGCTGGCATCGTCTTCAGCTGATATTTAACGGAAGAGTTTAACAGTTTCTGAAAGAATGACTATGAAAGCGCTCCTCTGCTCCGCTTAATTTAGCAAACCCACAGGGAGCCGAGCGTTGTTCGGCAGGAGGAAGCCTTAGGCTGCACATTGCTTAATTTTGTGTTCAGTGTATTTAATAATGCAGCAAAGAGAAATGGCTTCATTTGAACAGGCAGCTTGGTCTTTTTGTCCTGTCCTCTTCTAATGCAATCCTGCATTCAGAGGCAATTATTTCACTGCTTTCCACAGTTTTACATGCAAATGATGTAGTTTGTTTATTATTTAATTTAAATGAACGACACCAGACATCTGTGAAGTTGTTTGCATGAAAGAAAAGAAGTAGTTAATCTCTACAAGTTTTTTTTTTTTTTTTTTCAGCATAATGTAAACTGGGAAAGAATCACATGTTCAGATTTGCTGGTTGTGTCCTGTCATCATTAATAATGTGTATTTCTGACCTGCAGAGCAGCTGTTCTCTGGTGTCTAACTCCCTAAAAAAGCAAAGTACCCACCCTTTATTCATCTGGTTCAGTGACCTTGGTGCAAAGTCATATTGCTGTCGTTGAAACATGTCTAGGAACTTATAATTTTGAATCGGAAGGTGTCGATGTGCATGCAGTGACAGGAACTGAACAGGTGAACCAGTTGAGCAGGTGCAGACCAGTACATCCTGAGTGCTGCCGAAACGTAACAGGAGTAAACCTGACATCACAGGTTGAGCAAACAAGCAGCTGTACCCCTGCTTAAAGAAGGGGGGAGTGGGCAGACGGATGAATGCTGGGTGAAAACAGCGAGGGGCAAAAGCCAGAAAGTTCTTCCTGCGCTCCCTCCCTTCCTCCCTCCATCCTGTCTGCAGTTACGCAATGTTCTGATGGAAATAAAGCAGAGGAGGAGACAAACAAGCAACAAGCTCCCTCAGTGTCTCGCTGCTAAGCAGCCGTTGTCACGACTGTAGTGTTCTGTGTTCTTTCCTGGGAATTTGAAGCCGCCTGTGGTGGTGTTTTAGGAAAAAAAAAAAAACGGAGTTCAGTTTGGTGGAAATGTGGATAAATAGCTGCCACTGGAAGCTGCAGATCATGTACCTGTTCTTTCACTGCCCTGAATCAGAGATATGTGACTTATTACTACTGCTGTGGTTAATCAAACTCAGTAAATCAGAATAATTCCAAAAAGTTAATTAATGAACTTATTTAATTTAAAAAGGTGAAACTCATCATGTTACACAAGGAGCATTTGAGGCATTTACTTCTGGTGATTTGATGAGTGTGGCCTTTTGAAACAGAACAATCAGCACTGGACTGGTGATTACTCAGTTGTTTTGCAGACAACCCTAAAAGAAGGGTAAGCCAGAAAAGGTCATTGCTGAACATTTTGATTAAAAAAAAAAGTGCTGTATCCAATCTCATTAAGGGAAAATTAAGTGAAAGGAGAAATTGTGGCTTAAAAAGTGCAAAAGTAACAGCGAATCACCAAAGCCTGAAGAGGAATGGTTAAAAAAAAAAAAAACTTAGATAAAAGTAAGTATTTTGCATTTAATTTGGAAATTGACTTCCCAGAGTCTGGAGGAAGAGCCGTAACCATCTATATAAATAAACATATGAACTATACCATCTGGTCATCTATGTTATAAAATCTGTTCATCCATAACTTTGAAAAGAAAGGAATTACCCCCGTTTCTGTTCACGTATCTATTCAACCAATTTAGTTAGAATTAAACAAGGTTGTCCAATTTAATGTAAATGTTCTTACATTCAAATTAGAGAAAAACCTCAGGATTGACTTCATGGGCATAATGCGGTTTACCCCTCCGATATTTTCCAACCATGTGGTGGAAAATATCTGCAGTTAATTTCATGCGCTCCAACTCGCTTTTGGAAGCTGTTGCCATAAAGCAACATGTGGGTAAATAAAATCTAATTGTGAGCGAAACATTCAAGCCTTGGCATGAGGAATCAAAACAGAGGGCTAGCTGGAACATCGTGAGATGTTTTTTTTTGTTTTGTTTTGTTTTTGCTGAGGGGGAAAAATGCAGTGGTCAGGTTATAATAAGGACTAGATTGTAAACAAAACAACAAAATGGAAGCAAATAGTAATTCTCTGTAAGACCCAGGTCATGTGGGGTTTTCAGAAAACTGCATGTAAACATCAGATCAGAGCTTTCTTCCTCTGTTTGCTCCAGACTTCGTCCATTTCTTTGTTTCCTATCAGCCTAACGTCTCGTCTGTTCCCAGGGAGAAACTTGGAGTTGGAGGAAACCAGTTATTGGAGCTAAAAAAGGCCTTGGATGGTTGTGTTCAGACCACAGGGCAGAACTTTGCCTTCACCGCACCGTGCTGATGAAACTCAGGGTCCCATTAACATCAACCACCGGCTGCCTGTAAAAACCTAACCTGTTCCTTCGATTAAAACCTTTTAGTTGACGGCATTTCAGTTTTTTTTTTTACCATTTTTCAACACTTTTAATCTATAAACACCTTCACTGTAACAGAAACTGTTTTGTTTTCTTGTCTAAAGATGTTTGTTGAAGTTTATTTTGTTTTTTTGTTTTTAATTCTGTAATATGTGAAGTTGTTCTCCAGTTTGTGGTCAGTTCAAAATGCAAGTGTTCTGTCATTCAAACTAGAGAATGAAAGAACATTTGCATGTTATGTTTGTATCTGTGTGTATTTTTCTAGTATGTAATCACAATATTTCTTTTATGTTTTAGCGAAAATGTCAAATTTTACCTCTCAGGTAGATATTTACTGGTATTCTTGAACCAAATGAATGTGTGATGAAGCCACGCTGTGAAGCTTTTGTTTTTGTTTTACTAGTGTTGTCGCTTACTTGTAATTTTTTTTATTGTATTTATTGTTGGGCCTTATTTAAAATCAAACTGCACTGACACAAAACTCATTCTATGCAGTTGTTGCTTTGTTTCTTCCAAAGCAATAGAAAAAGCTTTGAATAATCTCCTGAATGTTGGACCTTTAACATATCAGTGTTTTTTTAATGTTCCAGGTTCAGCTGATCAAAGTGCCTTCTTTATGACGGGAGCCTTATTGCTCTCCTGCCGTCAGTCTTCCATAAAGGTCAAATTCTTGGCATGTATGGCCAGTAGTCGTCCCGTTGACACATTTTCCCACCTGAGCTTTAGATTTCTCCAGCTCCTCCAGAATCACCAAGGGCCTCTTGGCTGCTTTGCCATTTTTGATGATGAATTGAACAGTTGTAACCATTTAACATTTACATACCACAAATAATAAATAACATTTCCTGACGCTTGTGGCTTAAGGGCTATTAATGCTTTTGCAAAGCGCTGCATATCTTCCACCCCCATGATGGACTGGCGACTTGCCTATGCCTATCTCAGTTATTAGAGATAGGCATTAACGCCGCTGCGGACCCTGCAAAGCTGGTGCTTTAAAACACTTTTTCCGTTTCATACTACTTCCATTAAGGGTCTGCTGGTTTAAAATGCTGAGAAGCCCAAAACTAACATCTGGTTTGTCATTTTAAAGCTTGAAATTACTGATGTGATTTTTGCCTTACAGATGGTAGAGATAGCTGAATAAGTTTATGTTGTAGATTTGCAAGTTTTATAAATTCTTTGTGCCAAATTTAAAAAAACATGTGTGTACGAGTCTTTTGCTCTTGTAAATTAAATCTTACACTCCTAAAATCACTTTGCCTGATTTCTTTGCTCAAGTTGAAGCTTTTCTGTCTGTTACAGTTCATGTAACGTGTGATTCTCTGTGCACAGCCTCATGCGGCTGCATGCGTGTGGAATGATTAAATGGATTAAACCCAGGTGACGGCAGCAGACAGGCTGAGATTACACCGGCTGTTACAGTGAAGAGTTGCTACACGAGGAGACGTCATCCAGACAAAGGCAAAGGTAGAGCGGGGTTTAGGGTCACTGGTAAGGAGAGCCAATAATGATCAGAACTTTGGGTCTTCGTAAAATCTCAGCACAGTTGGACAATGAACAGACATAGTTCAGGTTAAACATTTTTCTGGAGAAAAACTCAGCTTCTCAGAAAAATAAGACCAAAGAAAGCTATTCAATTTTAATCATCTTATGTAAAGTTATGACTGCTGACTTGATAGTCAGTCGTCACGCTACACAAGGAAGGCAAGCCGCAAAAATTCATTGCTTGAGATTTTAGCGGGCCACAGAGTGCTATATTTAAAGATATTGTTTGAAAGGTTAGTGGAAGGAAAAAACCTGGAAAATCCATTCTAGAAATTGACTTGAACAACTCCATTAACTTTTATTACTGGTTGTATTTAAATGTTTATGTCATCAGGAATATGATTAAACAATAACAGACCCACAACATGTAAACACGAGGAGTTTTAAATGGTAATGTTAATCTTCTACAGAGTTTGACATCATTTCCTAGACAGCTTTATCTGTCGTTTCAAATCTATTGTAAATCATTTGTGAATCTGTTATCTGGTTAGCTTAGCCACAAATGTGTACTCACGTTTCGTTTCGAGTGCTTCGAATTTGAAAGACAGACTAATGAATCGAATGTTTCATAAAACTTATGCAAAAACTTTCTTAATATGCTAATTGAATTAAAGTATTTTTTGAAAAAAAACGTGTTTTAATGGTCAGACAGTAACGATGACCGGATTCAGGATTCCGTCCCTACTTTCTCCTGCACATGACACATTTGCAGCCGTCAGGTGGATCAGCAGATTATCTGACATCGACTTGTGAATGAGCACAGAGGGAGGGATTTAACTGGTTCTGGCAGGCAGCCTCAGATGTCTGGGGTCATAAAAAAGGAGCCTACTCATCCAGCCCTGTTTCACAACCCACAGCCACTCTGGTTGTGCCTTCCTGCTTTTTTTTCCATTCAAATACTTGAGTCTAATCTCCTTGGTAAGACACTTAGTGGGACTGAATATAACCTGGTTTACTATGGTAGTCCATGGGGAGAATATAAATAGTTAAAGGTTAAAAGGCAGAGGCCATGACACAGTAATTGGAGGACGATGCAGTGAGAGCTAAAACTGGACTCACAAAATCAGCTACTGATAATTTATTAAAGATTCAAAGACTAATTAAAAGTTGTTTTATACTTTAGAAAAGTGATTTTCTACACATTTTATGTCAAGCTTCAATAACTTTGCATACATTTTATCTACTAAGTTAACTATGAATTTATGATTAATATAAATGTTTCCAGTTATCAATAAGAGGCAACATTTTCTGCTTAGAGTTTGTATCAGAGCTGAGAGGCTTTGATATGATGCAACTGCCTGGTGTTGATCAGGACTGTAGAAGCAGCATTTTACACAATTGTTTTTAGAACAGCTTTACAATAATCTAACCACCACGTTGTAAGAGTGTATTATTCCATGTCTGAGCTATGCTGATAGTGTAAATGACTGAATAAAAGTGGCCCAGGAATACAGCCTTGAGGAACCCCACATGCAATATTTCTGTTCAGAATTCAAATTACGGAATGAAAAAGGTTCTAGTCTGCAGGATAGTCAGAATCCATTTCACAAAATACTACACACTCCCTTGCATTTTCCAATCAGTATGTTTGACTGGATCAACACTGTTGAGATCTCAGGAGGATTTTTATCAGAGATTCAACTATAAGCTTTTTTTTTTTTTAAAGAAATGGATCAGTTATTTACCAACAAGAACAAAGCAGACTGAAAACAAAAATTAGACTTATACGATTTATTAATTAAGAAATGTTACAAATGTGAAATTTCTTGCACCAACATTCCTTCCAGAAAAATCTGCCAATGCCTGACACTTTAAAACACAAAAGGATTCTCAGTAAATTGCAGCTCTACGTATATCAACTAGTTAAAAATCACATTAAAAAAAATTGTTAGCAGAAGCATGGTTGTGCATTTCTGGCATGTGCACAAAAAAGGTCAACTAAATCTGGCACTGGTTAGATTCATGTAAGCTCTCTGCTACTACATCTATGTTACTGGTAAATCAGCAGTGTATAAAAATATAAAAAAGGCCATCATTTTAAGAGTCAAAAAACAATCCGGTTTATTTAAAATGACAGAAAGCTTTGACGGGTGTTTAGCAACTCACACTGAGTAAGGCTTCAAACCACTGACCTTTAAATATTTTGGGAAAAAAGAAAGACATTTCCACAACAGAAATTTTCTTAAATAAACTTTATACATTTTCTGAACTCAAATTATTATCACTTCAAACTGGCACCTTTCCAGGTGGTCAAATAGTAAAAACTCATCTAAAAACCCTCCATGCAACTAGCTTAAAGAAATGAAAAGCACTAAGTGTAGTAAATGTTGGCATACGACAAAAAAAAATTTGAGGAAGAAACAAAATATATACAAGACAAAACCAAAATCTATGCAATATGCAAAAACAAAAGAAGGCGTCAACGTTGCTTTGGGCAGCAAATGCCTGACACTTTAAAACACAAAAGGATTCTCAGTAAATTGCCTCCCCCCTCCCCGACCTGCTAAGATTAAGCCAGTCTTCACTGAAGACTCCTCACCTCAACATCCCCACCCACGTATACCTGTTCATACACGAAAACATCACGAAACACGATTACGTCACTAAGCCTGTTAGTTTGGAAATGAGTGAAGCACTGTGAAACTCCAGAACCCTGTTTCCCCCGTTCTTCCCTCCCCATCCCCTCTCCCTTCACTCAGAGAGGGGAGATGGGGCTTTGGTGCAGTCGTTCCACTCATCCGTTTCGGGGTTGTACACCTCCACCGTACTGAGGAACTCGTTTCCGTCGAAGCCGCCCACGACGTAGATGGTTTCGCCCAGCATGGCCACGCCGGCGTTGCTGCGGGAGGAGATCATGCTGCCGAGCATCCGCCAGTCGTTGCGGGCAGGATCGTACACCTCGACGCAGCGGAGCGCGTGGGAGCCGTCGAAGCCACCCACGACAAACAGCTTGCCTGCGTAGAGGCAAACATCAGCAAGTAAACAATATGCGTTTCAGTAAATTTCTTCAAAATGAACAAGTTCAGGAATGGAAACCTGAAGGGAAAAAAAAAAAGAGGAACATTTCTAAGTATGTCATTGGGACTTTATGTGACAAACAGAACAGAGCGCAATTGTGAAGCAGAAGGAAAATCCACGTCTGATTTTAATATTTTTACAAATAAAAATCTGAAAAGTGTGGTGTACATTTGTATTTGCCTGAATATGACTAGTGTCATATCCCCAACATGGTGGGAGCAGGATCATGCCAAGAATATTTTTTTTAAATATAAACAGCATTGATGGGGAAATATGGAGCCCCTAAAAGGACATTTAAGAGAAAAATAAAAAATTGTGGTCTGCACAAAATACCATCTCTTGAAAGTTTTTTTTTTGGGTTTTTTTTTTTATTTTCTGCAAAACAGTTCAAGCTCAGAGAATCAGATTCTGAATTGGATTTAGAGTTGGACTTTGACTAGGCCATTCTAACCTGTGAATTTGCTTGGACCTAAATCATTTGATATGACTAAGTCCAGAGTCAATATCCTGCTTCTTGAGACTTTAAATCAATTCTGACCAAATGTTCTGCCACCACCATTGTTTTTTCCCGCTTCACAAAGATCCTCAGAGGAAAGAGGCTGAACACAAATGCACTCCACACCTCCATACGCCTTTTAACTTCCAATTCGCTTCATTTTACCATGTTGTCTATGAAATAAAATCCCATTAAAACTCTGTGGTTTGTGGTCGGGCTCACCTGCGTGTACGGCCACAGCGGCTCCCCTGCGGGCCACGTTCATGGGGGCCACCAGAGTCCAGGTGTTGTTGTCAGGGTTGTAGCGCTCTACGGTGTTCAGGCAGTTCCACGACTCTGCTCCTCCAATCACGTACATGAAGCCATCCAACTCGCACACTGCGGCCTGGTGTCTCCCTGGAAACAAAATTGCTGTTGTTACCAATGCAGCTTCAGTGCAGAGTCTGATTTTTTCAGCTGCCTGCATTATCCTATGAAATTTAACACAATGCAGCTTCAGTGCAGCTTCTTTTGTTTTTTTGTTTTTTTTATCTTTACATTTCCAAATATGCCGACATTGGTTGCATTTATCTCAGCATGATATATTCAAAGCACGCAAATTGCATTAGTTATGGTAGAATGCTGTATTTCAAGTATCATATATGCAAATTCTGCATGCCAATACTGTATCTGGCCTAATGGGCGGGCTTTCAGCGCCCATGATGCTAACCCTTGGTGCACTGTATTTGACAGATGTACGACTGTGGAACTGAACAGATACATACTGATGTTAAGGGAGGCACAGTTAGACCAGGTTTTTGCCACAGGGTCAAAAACGTCACAGTTCTTCAGGCCCTTCTGCCCGCAGGGGTCCGACCCTCCGACAACATAAAGCTTGTTGTTCAAGGAGCAGACACCTTTGGAGAGGACACAGCGGAGAGTCAGACCAGCCAGTAAATCGAGTTTAAAATGTTAATGAGGTGTTGTTCTTATGAAAAGGTAATGATCCCCGGTACAGCGGGCTGACCTGCATTGCAGCGGTTTGTCCTCAGCTCTGGCACTTGAACCCACTCATCAGTTTGTGGATCGTACATCTCCCCACTGCTCAGCTCATCAGAATGTCCATTGGAACCCCCGATAACATACAGCTGACCCTGAGGGAGGCAGCCAGGACACAAAACAAGAAATTAACACATTCTAAACTGCAGGGACCAATTAAGGAGCCCAGTTATTTGAACAAGGAGTTGTTAAATACTTTACTGTTTACCAAAGACAAGTGGAACGAGTCCTAACAGGTACAAGCGCACTTGGTCAATATTCAAAATGCCACTTTATTGTAGACTAAACGATAAAGTGAGATAAGAGCGAGCGGTTAGACCAACCATCAGCACAGCCATCTGGAACCGAGCCCTGGGAGTCCGCATGGGCGCCATGAAGGTCCAGCAGTCCTCGTTGGGGTTGTAGCACTCCACAGTCCTCAGACACTCCTCTCTGTTGTAGCCCCCTGCAGGACCACAAAACTCAATATCTGGGAAAGCATTTCATCTCTCTCACACACACACACACACACAATGCACTGCAAAAAACACTAAAGCTTACAAAGTATATTTGGTCTATTTTCTAGTGTGAATATCTTAGTACAACCTGAAATAAGACAAAAACCAACTTATAAGTAACTTTTCAGCAGGAAATAGGAGGTTGTCAATAATTCCACAATGTAATGAAAAAGTACTAGTTCCATTGATTATTTTACTTATAACATGGGAAAAATGTCTTGTTTTTATAATCGATAGTAAGGAATTACTGAGAACAAGCTCCCATATTGTACTGAAAAGTTGCTTGTAAATTAGTTTTGTCTTATTCCAAGTTTAATAAGATATTTGTACTACAAACTAGACCCAAAATACTTGGGAAAATTTTGTGTTTTTGCACTTAAGGACGTAAAGAAGAAAAAAAAAAAAGCTAGCTAGCAGGAATATTAGCAGCTAGGCGCAAACTCCTTGAGTCACATGGTGCAGTAAAGATGTCTGCGCAGGACTCAAACTGATGTGTGACTAACATATTCCAGGTCAACCTATTTTTTCAATGAATTTAAGGCATCTTAAGCGGTTAATTTTAGATATTTGAATTTAACGCTTAAGATATTTTTGCAATCCAGACACCCTGCAAGGTGTGAATACTTTTAGGAGGTAAATTAATTGGATACATTTAAAGCTTACCTGCTGCGATGAGTCTCCCGTTCAGGGCTGCAGTACCCAGGCCGGAGCGAGCGTAATGCATGGGAGAGAGCGGGTGCTCTTCCAGTTCCTCTGGCTGGGCCTCAAAACTGAGACTCTTCATCAGGCAGGGCGTTGCCGTCGGAGACGTCTGGGGACTGTTGCGACCATGCAGGAAGATCACACTCAGCACTCCGTCCAGCACAGCCAGACAAAGATAGTTGCTGTCTAGGGAGACGGGAAGAAAAAAAAAAGTAGTTAATTTAAATTCCACTTCAGGCAACAAAACTAACGTACATCAATCCATAAACACTTACTTGTGGTCTTCTCCGAGGCGATGTACTTCCAGTCTCTCCTGGTGGTTGGTTTTTGGACATTGGCTGCTTGGTTGGAGGGCGAGAGGCTTCCTGAAGAGCTGCAGCTCTGCTGTCTCTGGGCACTCTCACGCACTGGTTTCTTCTGCAAGAGCACAACGCAGCTACAGAAGCCGAGCTTGCACCACAGACCTGCCAGTGGCCAAAACCGAAAGCTAACAGCATCCCAAACCAACGCTTTGATCTGGCTGGCCAATCTACGGTCATTTTAACAAGCCAAGCACCGACATGTTGCCAAATTTTTAAATCAAGTCTCTGCCAAGTTTACTGGCAAAAAAAAAAAAAATAGCAATCGACGCTCAGCTGACAGCAGCGGACATAGTAAGCTGATTTTTTGGTGTTAAACACACCAGATCTAAGCCAAGAATGGGACGGGACGTAGAACAACTAAAGTCAAACACAAGTTGCTAAACTAAGTGCTGAACTGCCGAGTTATGCTTCAGAGGCTTCCTAATTACAGTGAAGCCATCACCAAGCAGTTGAATACCTGAACAAACTGAAGGTGGTCGTCCTCGCCACCAAACACCTCACTGTGCCCATCAATCACCAGCCCTCCATCCAACAGCTTATGGTCAGGTGAGTAGTAGAGGGTTTGCACCTGCAAGACAAACAGGAACAATACACCCATGTGGCTGTCTTCATGGCAACAGACTCAGAACCCCAACAACAAGAAGGGGAAGAGGAAAGAGGGAAGTCGGCAGAGCTGCGAACAGGAAGGGAGGGGAGGGACGAACATCTGGATCTTCAGTTGAATGGAAAACCTCCTTTAAAAAGACACACAGGCTTCTGCTGATGCACACGCCGGGTTAACTGTGTGAGATCAAGAGAGGGAGCTGCTGAAGGGCTGTCAGTGGGTGGAGCTAGTTAATGTTGACTGCACTGCAAGAGGGAACTTGAGGAGAACTGAAAAGACTGCATCTGGAAAGGTCTTCAAATAGGCGACGCGCATGTGTGTGTGTCCGTCTTGGCATCGCGGCTGCTTCTAAAAGCGGTCGTTGAGCTGAAGAAGGTGGTCATTGTGTGGGCAGCCAAATCCAGAGAACAGCATCACATTTAGACCCTGCAGCTCCAGCCAACAAAACAAGATTAAAAAAAAAAAAAAAAAAAAAGACTACAGCAAGTAAAGATGCTGCAGTCACACAAAGATTAAAAAAAATATATATTTCAGAACAAAAAAAAATAAGAAAGTTTGCATTTGACAGTTTGTCTCATCAAGAAAGAGACATGTAAAATTACAAGCTTTCAGTCAGGAGGGAATTTTGAGCGGTGAAGGAATTGCACCGATTGCCTGTTGACCAGAATCAGATGAATTTCAGTTTGACTGATGAGTCAAATTTGCTATTCAAAAATCTAATTTTATTCAGTCAGTGAATGCACCGTAGCTAAGGGGTCAAATCAAACTGCTGAAAAGTTTCAGTTCCAGTCAACTGCTGCTGAGTAAACATGTTTTACATCTACAAGTTTTTGGAATGGAAGCCAAATTAAGCAGCCGTCTTACAGGCTTTGTAGGAAACAGAGATCTTATACAAAATAGTCTAATTTTCCACAAGTAACAAACTGAGTCTCTCCTTTGCTGGATCCAATTTAAATACCCAATTAAATTAATGATGCATCATCCAGACAAGTTTGTCTTATGCGGAGATAAGCCAATCTTATGTTTGCCAATTTCCGATCACGTAAACCGCTGACCTGCAGATACCAATTTCAGTGAATCAAAATATCACAGAAAAAACTGTAATAAAATAAAAATGAACCAATGATTTCTCAAACATAGCCCAAATATAGTGAGCTCTTCAAAAACCTTTAAATAAAAGTAAAATCTTCTAGATTAGTGGAGAAAAGCACCTCAAGATAAAACTAAAAAGCAAATTTCCTTTAGAGATTACAATTCACTGTTTTATCATCTTATTTTATAAGATTCTTTCAAAAATAACAGCTGTTCATATCTTAATTTCTGAGATGTCGAAACTTTGCCAATATGCAATCCTCTATTGCAATTATTAATTTACTGCAACTATTAATAACCCTTAAGAAGCCATTATCTCATGATTGATTATTAAATATTTATATAGATGAGGCAATGTCACACACTGTGTGTGAGAGAGGGCAGTCCATATTACGCAGGTCTGCAGTTAAACAAGATTTTAAAATCACATTAGAATTGATCAAAACTGGTATAAATAGCCTAACAGCCTGAATGTACAGTTGACCCTACAAAGCGCTATAGGGTCACAGTGTTTGAAAAAAGGTTGTTGAAGCACAAAAATTATCCCCATCACTCACTCATTTCTCAAAGCATCTCTAACTGCAAGGGCTTGTAGAAAATGTACACGATTAGGTGCAAAAAATAAAAGAAAAATCTAAAAAAAAAAAAAAAAAAAAAAAAAAAAAAAAAAAAAAAAATTTTGTTAAAAAGGGAAAAGTCCAAGATAGTTTTTAAAAATGTGGG
>NW_015115888.1:17051-28405 GCF_001443285.1 Poecilia latipinna
ACCCCTAACTCGAAGGGGTTTTTGAAAATGTACCCGATATGGGGGAAAAAAAAAAAAAAAAAAAAAAAAAAAAAAAAAAAAAAAAAAAAAAAAAAATAGCACAATAATTTGCTTAAAAAGGAGAAGCTCCAGTATAGCTTTGAAAATGTAGGAGCATTTTTAAATGTCAATGTAGAAAAATGCTCAATTTAAACAAAAAGAAAAAAAAAAAAAAAAGTATTTTTCTGTTGTTCAAAATGGAATCTGCAAGTCAGAGATTTACAAAAATAGGGAACCAGCCAAAGAAGCTGAAGGTGATCCATTTCAATATATTTACAACGAATACAATGTAGAGCAAATGGTTAATGTAGTGACTGCTTAATGCTTGTGAGTAACATGATCTGGTAAATTGAGGAATGGGATGCAATCTGTATGCATGGAGGGGACAGATGGGGGCACAGTATTGCTTGGCTGCAAAGAGGGGATGCTGAGAGGCAGCAGTGGTGCTCCTCTCCTCCCTGTTTTCTTTGACTCATTTACCCTGGTGGCTCAGTCCTGGCTCCTCAGTCTGGTCTCCTGCTGATGATAATAAACCTACAGGGGAAAATCAATGGGGAGGAGTGCCTGTTAGTGCTGGAGCAACAACCTAGAACCTGTTCAGATAGTCAAAAAACAAACAGAACAAAACCAGCAGTGAAAAAGCAGAACCAAGGACCAGACCTTTGGGAACCTTTTGAGTTTGTTTCAGATGAGACGAGCCCTGCAATATTAACATCGGGTTGTGTGTAAACCAACCACATACTCACAAAAAAAAAAAAAAGAAACCCAAAGGAGAAGCAAGAGCAAGCAGCAGCTCTTATTGGCTCACCTCTAATTTGACGTATGGATCAGGAATACAGTTTCATACTCCAAAAACCTCAAATCAGAGGAAAACAAAAGAACAGTCCTGACAAAGGAGCATGACATTGGCATGCCAGTTCTACTTCAATCCCCTTAATGACTTCTTGAAGTCAACAGGAGGAGGAAGGGGGAGGGCAAAGTAAGACCAAAAGAACTGGTCAGAGTTGAGGCAGTGTAGTCTGATACTGACCTCTTCCATCAGTCGCTCCAGTTGGTCTCCATTCTCCCACAGGCTACGCTGCACCCAGTTTAGCACCTTCGAGTAGAGTTTGCCGTTGCTGGGCAGGGTCAGGTTGTCTTCAAGCATCACTTCTAACTGTAAAATATGAAAAACTAAGTTTAATGCAAAGTAACAACAGGCTAACAGGTTGCATCTCAGTCACTTCAACTGTGGCCTTTAAATTTATCAGTGGAGAAAAAACACAAATATGAAAAAAAAAATCTATTTTCTTCTAGCATTTGCCAACTAATATTCTAAAACACTCAATGTTTTTATGTGTTTAGTTAGTTTAAACCACTACCTTTAATCGGGGAAGTTTGAGGAAGTCCTCCTGTTCAGATACGTCCAGCAGATGGTCCTGAATGTAAGCATCCACCTTGGCCAAAAGTCTGCCGTCGCCCATGGAGCTGGCAAAGTTTCGGAAAGAGATGGCGTTCTGGGAATCCACTTTAGACAGCAGGTAGTCACCACAGATCTAAGGAGTAACAGGTTTTAAGATTGTAAAAATAATAATAATCAATGTGTGCGATACTTCAAATAATTGGTCATGTTTTAAGAAAATGCATACCTGTTTGACTCGCTCCATCTTGAACCTTTTGGCTGCAGAGTACACATCCTTAACCAGCTCTCTCTCCGCCTTTAATCTTCAGCAACACAAACAGGATGTAAGGTATTTCATGAAGCAAAGAGCTCTGTGTGCATCAGGCGAACTAAGGAGCAAAAACATCTACTCACTGGGCAGTGTAGGCGTAGTTAAGCAAAACCTCCACAGCTTCAGGGTTCAGGTCCTCAAAAGTGACATGAGAGACTCCATGAGTCTCAATATCGCTGTTAAAGATCTCAAACAAGTACGGGCTGCAGCACGCCAGGACAGCGCGGTGAGCCATCAGCTCATGACCACACACCTGGAAAAAATTAACCAGAAGGTGTCAGTACGCTCTAGTGAAATGGAAAAACAAACAAAACGACAACAATTTGTTTTAATGCTCTGCTTTTAAAGGTAAAATAAAGACATTTTGTACCTGCAGTCTAACGTCGCAGAACTGACCACTCTTCCTCAGAGCGTTCATTTTGGCCACGGTGGAATCCAGGAAAGTCTCATCATCAAAGATCAAATAACCGTTTGGAGTCATCTTGGTGAATTTTGATTATATTCCTGAGAACAAAAATGATGCAAGAAGTTCATCATATAAAATAACTGCAGCTAGAAGGCATATTTTCTGCTCAAGGTGCAACATGCTTTCAAGCTGTCCATCTCCATTCATCAATGAATGACATCAACTATTACAAAGGAGGATTAGAATAAGGTGCTTGTAAGGCGCATTGTGTATCATCTATGCTACGCATTAGTCATAGGCTTACCTAATAGACAATAATCCAAATCCAGGAAAACGCCACAGCTGAGCGTAGAACAGAAACAGGCGAAGCAGACCAAGATCTCAGCAGAACCAAGTCTTCTTCACCCAAGGAGAGGGATGGGAAGTCGTCAGAAGAGATGCCAGCCGACTACGAGCTGCGTAACAGGGAGAAGGGGAGCAGCCGCACGGACAAACTATCAGGCTTGAAGCGACTGTAATCAAGTCCTTGAGATCCCGTTGGCTATAGAGTTGTACTTATTCTCTGTTTGTCATACATTATAACCTAAAAGGGAGAAATAACAAAAAAAGGAAAAAAGAAGGAAAGCTTAGTCATTTTTTTCCTGCTAAAGTTGCCTGTTCTTGGCACCAGAGCAATAAAAGCATGAGTCACTTCCATGCAGTTAAAGAAGCAACCCAAGATGGTAGTTAAAATGCATCTCATCTCTGTCCAGATTCACTCCAAGTTCTCCTTCCAAAAACATATTTTTCCAAACACAACAGAGCCGTTAACGCCTCCATGTTGACACAAAAAGATGCACCAAGATCAGAGATTCTTCCCATTCATGAAAATGGATCAAAACTAGGAACTCCCAACCTTTGCTGTCAAGCACATCAGCCAACACCATGTACTGTAGTGCATTTTTGTTTTTAAAAAATTGCTTTGATGTACAGATGAGGATTCTTCACTTTCCATTGGATTCAAATAATGGAAAGTTTTAAGTTATCTGCAGCACATATTTTAACGTTTACCAAATTCAGCTAGGAAACTTGATTAAAAAAAATAAAAATCCTGTGTAGCTGTGTCTATTTGCTTCACACTCCTACCTTAAATCTCTACATCAGCGGTCAACATCCCACCTGTCCAGGAAGAATGTCTTATTTCAACTCATGTCGTCACTCTGAATTGAGACCTCTCAAATAGTGACAAGCCTTAGGAGCTGGCTCCTCCTAAAATGGGAGTCCCTTCAGCCCCCCCTTTCCCCCGGCCAATAAGGAAAATGGTGGGGTGTGTGTGATATTCCACACCCACTGAGAAGTTGGCGATAAGCTGGATTTGTTCAGAAATGCAGAAAAAGTTCACAACACCTAAAGCAAAACACTAAAAACAGTCAGAAAGAGTTCATCTGCACTTCAGGAATTCAAATCTGACTTTGTGCTCTGCAGTGTTGCATCTAAAAGAAATCCGAGGCTTCCCCCCAATAAGAAGGCCTAATCTTAGTCGTACCAACAAGACCTTAATTCTAGAAATTAACACCATTCTAATCCGATGAGTGACCATGTCTACCAACTGCATATTGCATTTTATTGGACAAAATCTGCCAAACATTTTACTGTCACCCAACAGTGAAAAAAATGGACAAGAAAAACGTGAACAACCACATCGTCAGCCATTAAATCTAAACAAACCGTGAGGTTTTCCTGAAACTATTTAGTTATACAACAGGAATATATGATTCATACTAATTTTAAAACAATTGCTAATGTAATATAATTATTGCTACAACTGATGTCATGTATAGTAATAGTTGATTTAAAGTTTATATATATATATATATATATATATATATATATAAAATCCTCCATTGCATTTTTAACATTTTTTTTCATGCACTCACACATGAAATATTTAATAGTTTTCTGCTTTTCCAAAAACACTAAGAATTATTCCTTACCCTTTAAGACTTCCTCTACAGCCCTTTGCTGGCCGAGTTACACAATGTCCTTCCAAGAAGAGAAGCAACATGCTCTCTATAAGCTGCTTAATAACCACCATCACACTGACCCTCTGATGTCTTGAACATAAAAACCCCATAGGAATACCATAAAAACATTTACAAAAAAATAAATAGTTTTTATGGCATATATTCACGGAAGAGAAAAAAAAAACAAAAAAAACAAGGAAGTGCAACACGCAGGCTAGTCTTGAATAATTTATGTGTTCGGAGAAATCCCTGTATATAATTAACATCTGTGTAAGAAAAGGTGCAAAGGAAATAAATGAATAATCCAAGACAGTTTTTCAGTAACCTGCTAAACTCATGACCATGTCGCCCAGCGTAGGTCTAATTTTATAAAGGCATAAGAAGAAATTCCAACTTAAACCAAATAGGCAAAATATAATAAGTAACTACCCATGTAGCTTGATAGAGACTGCAAAACAAACAGACCAATATTTCCGTTACACAAAGAAATATTTGATCAGTAACAGAAAAACTTCTTAAGTTTCCTGTAAAGGTCAATAAATTAATTGTGTAACAATTTAAGAGTAAATCAGAGCTTTTCCCACCCAAAGATGTTAAGTTATTTAATTTGCTCACTTTATACTTTAAACAGTGCAAAAAAGAAAAAAATTAACTGTGCATTTTTATCCATCTTGCAGAAAAAAAAAATCGGTAGAGCTAAAAATCTGAATCAGCAGATTACACACTCTAATCGGAGATCAGCTACAAAACATCTGATTGGCGCGTCTTTAGTTATTCCAGGAAAAGGCAGAAGCCATGGAGAATGCTACATATAGTCTTTTATATTGCAGCACACTGCATGCATTCATTCGGTCCGATTGTGCATGGATGGACCATTGACCTACTTCCAAGCTGTTATGCAACATCTGGCAGAAGATTCCTGGTGGAGGCTCAAGTGTTCTACTCCTCCACATTGCTAGGTCCACCACAATAACTCATACAGTCTTGTTTTGAATTCACTGGAAGGAGCCCTGGCTGCCATGCCACACCCCCAACGCTCTAGATGGTTCTTTTAACACGTAGCTTCCACTTCAGTCACAGTAATAGCCATTTTACTCTGAAAGCTTTGCTAATTGAAAGATAATGCCTAAGTAAGTAATGTGATTGTTGATTACAACCACCGAGTGCACACAAGATTCATAAGCAGAACTACAGTGATGAGAGGAAAAATCCATTGAGGGGAAAAAAGAACAGAACAAGCAGATGGAAAAAGAAGAAAAAAAAACAACAGCAAATCAGTGCTATAAAGAGCGAGGCTCTGTTGACCGGTTTGCTACAGACGGGAGGTCTGATTGTATTTTCCCTCTCTCCAATTATTCCATCTGATTAAACAAGCACAAAAGTGCAGGTCTGACGCTGAACAATCGATGCTTGTTAGACACTCCCCCTGGTGGCGAAGTGGAGTATTGGGGAATATTCCCCCCACATTCACGGAGTGGAAATTTACCAGTTGAATTTTAACATAAACTATCTATATGTAACGACGACTGTAAACAGGACAGGCACTTTACGTGTTTTAAAAATAAATTCAGTGTACCAGACTGAAATTTTATAAGATTTGTGGAATACTAAAAATATGAAACGAGACATGTGACGGAAACACCCCGCCCCCCACCCTATACAAAAAACAAAAAAACAAAAACAATACAACTTTCAACACAGCGCTTATTATTGTAATGATTTAATTAATTTATTTTATCTACTGTGAATCAGTTTAGGAGATTAAGTTCATAGACATTTTTTTATCATCCATCAATTCGGAATAACCACGTGGTTTTAATTTTCAAAACCATTAATAGCAGAATACCACTGCATTAGGCGGTGATTTACAAATATAAAATTTAAGAGCTGATGAAAGGAACTGTGCGCACAATTTTTATGACTAAGAAGCACAAAAAGAAAGAAAAAAATGACAATATGGCACTAAAAGCACCATCCCCCCCCTGAGGGCACGGTGTCTCATGTTCTTCTGTTAGAGGCAACGTACAGACAGCCTGTAACAGCAGGGCCCTGATGGATGGCTGCGAGCCAGAAGTCATTTACTGTGCTCGCCATCGGAATCTGGGTCAGAAACGGGGAGCCCCCTTAAGTATCCGATTAGGCTGACTCGACTTTGGCACACATTCCAAACGTAGACGATTCTAATAATTGTACGAACGAGCCAACTGAAGAAAGGGGCAGCTAGCAACCAAAAGGGATGAGGTCCTGAAGCAAAGCAGATGTTAGCTCTCCAACTGCAAAACCTGCTGCTTACTTACAGCTTAGGATGGGGGAGCCGTGTGACAGCCACGGCGGCGTGAGTCATTAAATTAAACTATCAGCAGCGAATCTTAGCGGACTGTTCGTGTGTTCAGTCATTAAAGCGGAAAGAGGCGGTTTGTGCGACATTTCCGCGCCTCTTTAACATTCGCGCTATTTAGCTTCCTTTGTTACATCTCAACCAGGGACTATAAACGAACAATCACCACAAACTCAATAGCTAATCTGTAAGAAGACAAAGGTTTAACGGTTCTCAACGTGCTAACCCTTAACGACTTAACAGACAAATAACGTTCGTTCACAAATTTGAAAGAGGAAAAGGAGAAACACCTTACCTGAGGCGTTTGACAACAAGCGATATTAGGCATATTTAATGCAAATTCAGAGTTTGTTGGTTCGGTTTAAGGAGGAGACGCAACGCGACTTCACTCAAAGCTTGTAGCGTGATTAACAGATGTCTATTCTGTCACTGCGGAACAAGTACGTCCACTCAGTCCAGGATGGAATGGCTGGTGAGGAGAATGCGTGCCACAGAAAAATGACCTACGCTGCTTGCAACGTCATCAGTAGGCGGTGCTACAAGCTTTTTAACGCCCAAGTCAGTATGGAAGGCTATTAAGACATTTAATCAATTCGCGTGCGTATTAGAAATATATCACCACTTAAAATTGGTAGCAGAAAGCTGTTTACAGATAATTGGGGGAAAGTGGTCTAATGGTTCAGAGCAAGATCAATAGCGTTAGATAATGAATTCATTTAGACTTAAATTAAATGCACTGCGGGTATCAAATTTAAAGCGTTTCAGGTTTCATTAAATAGCAATCTTGCTTGCCGTAAAAACGGGAAGATCTGTAGGAAAGACCATGTTAGTGGTTTGACCGACGTGGACCATTTACTAAAGGGCTCTTAGGAGGTATACGTTTGATGTCCAGAATTTTTTAAACGAAGAAATACATTCTACATAAGAAAGAATCAACAGAGCCGAAATGATATGAAAATGATCCCTAATCACATTACATAGTAATCACAAAACACCACAAGAACAAAACAATCACTGCTGAAAATCCTCAACCTCAATATGACCAAGAATTTAAAATAAGCAGTTTGTAATATGAAATTAACAATAATAATAATAATAATAATAATAATAATAATAATAATAATAATAATAATAAAATAAATAGCGTGAAATTGACTTCTTGTCACATTTTGCATTAATAACTATTCCATTCAGACGTGGTACTATTTAAACCCTACTGCAAAATCCAGAGTAGACACGCCAAACGCCTGGTCAATGAAAGGATCACATTTGTTTCACTCTTACTGTTTTACTCCCCATTTGCCTTAATGTGCAAGCTCTGACTCATGGCATCTAACTGAACAATCACCCTTGCATGGGTCATCTCATGTCCATTAAGAGGGAACATCCGGGCCAAATCTTCCCTGCAGAAGCACACACGTCACTGGACTCATTCATATGCCTTGACTGAAAAGAGCTTAGTCCAACCAAAGCTCGTCATTAATTAGATTAGACAGCAAGGCCTCCTGTTATAATAAAGGTGTCAGTCAGAGTTTCAAAGACTAATTGTGATGTTTCACACCTTTATGTATACCCACGGAAGAGCAGAATGTGAAAGAAGTAAGTGATTGTCTTTACTAAAGCAGTTTATATGCTCAAATTTCATTTTATAAGCTTTAGTGTGTAGATTATTCTAACACATGTCTCCATTCATGAAATAATGACAAAAACTGACTGGTTGCCAAGGAGGACATACATCTAATTTCACCTTTTATGAGTGAAAACCAGGTCCTTCTATGCACAAACATCTCAGAGGACCAATCACTACAAAGGTTACAATACATTTTGTTGATTTTATCTAAACTATTTGAACTAATCTAGTAAATGTCCACTTCCAGATAGCTCTGAGTAGCTTTCCTTAGATTACAAAACACACTGTGCTGTAAGTACAACCACAAATCCAAGCCTTTCTCAGGACACCATTTGGTGCTCAATGAAAGGTTTGTCTTTACAAATGGTCTTTGGGGTCTTTTACTATCAGCATTCCCCTGATGGTCTGCAGAGATGAGTAAGATCCCTTGGCAGGCACTCAGGCTATTTTCTCAACAAAGTGGCCAGATACTCAGACACAATCCTTGCAATTACCGTTTATGGAGTACAGCCAACACAGTCTGCTGTTTTCTTTAGTTCTGTACTGATTTGGCTTACAAATAGAAGTAGTAAAAGGGATAGTGACTTTCCCATACGTCATAGGAAAGAAGCTGAGTTGTTTTTATTAGTCATTGTAAAATGCAAAAGTCTGTAAGGAATTTTGCACAATAATTACAGAGATGTGAAAAACACAAATGATAAAGTGAATGATTAAATCTGACAAAAAGAAGAAAAAAGAAAAAAATAAATAGATTGAAGTTTGTAATTGTAAAGTGACATATTGGGAAAAAGTTCAAGACGCACGAGTTGTTTCGCAAGGCATTGCATTTCATGCATCAACACATAAATCGAAAAGAAGGACACATGTTTGGTCATGTTTCTCTGTGAATGATCAGTTCTTCACAAAAAAATTCCCATTTTCTGCATCCAGGCTGCATTTTAGTAGTATGCTTGACCTACTCTAGAAACCAACACAAATATAGGTACAGAAATAGTCAACAAAAATCTACACACACCCATTTAAATCTACAGCTCTCTGAAATCAATGAAATATAATAAATCACAGTTGCTCCTGGACGTGTCTTGATCTTCATGCCTTTAAAGCTTAGAATGGCTCTAAAACCTAAAGCGAGTGTGGTGTAAGTGTTTGGCCTCCATCTTTTCGCATGCAAAAACATCACATCTTTTGTTTTGCTGAGTCATCTTACGGGCTCTAGCGCCCCTCATTCTTTATAGAGTTGCTCAGTGAAGCTGCAGAAATGTTTCCTGACAAGGACACTATGAATATTTTAGGAATCCAGGCACATGGCCACAGCTGCTGAGAAAAGGAGGCTATATACAAGATGGATGTTAAAGGACATGAATCTGCAAACACAAAGATTTTTATACCCTACTTTTCTCTAAATTCCCTGTGCCATTTTGGTAGTCTCTTAAAACTGTCATGGGCCTTGTAAAGGTATTTAAATGTTTAATTTCAGTGTTTACCACTTTGCCACTATGTACCACATAATCTTATTACCAAGCCATAGCAGACACAAACCATAAAATTGACATCACCAAACATCCGAGAGACTCAGTGAAAGCTCAATGGCAAGATTTGTTTTCAGGCATGTTGAGGCTTGTTTTTATAGCACCTGGTGTGATCTGGGATGTCACACAATCTTCAGGTCTAGAATCATCAGACCTCACTGAAGGATTAAGATATTTTCCAAAGAAGTCTACCATGAAAGGGTCGCTCGTGCTACCATGATTTTTTTTATCATTTCACATATCTCTTCTGTTGTCATTTCCTTTAAAAAGACTTAGTATACAGCAACTAAAACAAATATGCTGTAAAAAAAAAAAAAAAACTTATTTTGTATTGCTGAAGTCTCACTGCAATGTAAATAAAGTGCTTGTTAAAATTACAGGCAGTGTAGCTTTAACTGCAAATACAAATGGACCAATAATGTGGAATTACAATGGCTATTGGTAATTTCACATATGGAAAACCATGTACTTTTACGGTTATTGTTCTTTTTAGACCAGACTTATTTTAGATACAAAATCGGAGCTAGCTACGAATGCTTTTACTCGACCATAGGGATATGTTTTGCACAGTGTTATTTTCCTGCCATTTTGTATGTGGTGTTAGGAAAATAAATTGAAAATATGCTAGTTTTAAAACTTAACCACATGTACAACATTATATAAAATTAACAGCGTTTTAAAATAAGAACATTTGGTTCTAAATTGTCTCCATGGTCCAGTGGGCATCTCATTTGTAGAATGTTTCTATTAACTATAACACAACAAGTTGAATTAAAATAGTTTAGTTTTAGTTTTCTATCATTTAAAACACAATTCTTAACCTCTCTGTGGACTGAGCAGGCATTCACAGGGTGTCGTGGTTGTTTGTGTGAGTTTAACCTTTTGACCTTCTTGATCAGCTGGTGTAAAACTGAATGCAACATAGAATATCTGTAAAACACATAATCTAATTTGTGATCTCTCCTAATTGTTAACATGTCTTTATTGAAATAGCCTAATTATAGTTTTCAGATTAATAACTTATTCTGCCCTATTGACCTTTATGTTACCTGTAGTTACAGCAGATTGATTGCTAAGATCTTTTGAACTGCCCTTTGTCTGTGTGGGAAACAATCAGGAGAAGTTCCAGCTTCACACTGATCTGTGAAAAGCCATAAAACAGCATGAGTTCAGGCCAGTGGAGGAGAAGCTCTGCTTCCACTTTGCTTAGATAAAGGTGACAACTGGTGTTTGATCTTGAAAACAAATTGCAGGGAGTTTCTAACTTTTAAGAGGGTCCGAGACAGCTCCTGGTTGGATGAGCAAAGATACGCCTTATTCGAATAAGTTAAAGAGAAGGATACGCCCTTACTATAAAAATTTGTGCATGTGAGGAACAAACCAGATTTGCTTTTGCAACTCTCCAAAGATGTCTTTGCCTTCCTTTCTTCCTTTCTTTCTTTCTTTCTTTCTTTCTTTCTTTCTTTCTTTCTTTCTTTCTTTCTTTCTTTCTTTCTTTCTTTCTTTCTTTCTTCTTCTTTTCTATTTGTCTCAGGTAAATTAATGTCTGTTTTAGTGTGTTTGAAGTGTCTGTGTTGTCAATGCGATTTTATATTTTTAAATGTTAGAATAAACTCTGAAAATGTATGACGTGGAGCATTGACTGTCATCTCTATGTGACTTTTGTTTCTACGCATGGAATCATTGGATCCGGGAGC
>NW_015115888.1:31683-36995 GCF_001443285.1 Poecilia latipinna
GGGAGCACAAGAGAATATAACGAGCCAGAACTTAATGATTTTTTATTATCTATACAGTGGGTACAATTTTTAGTTTTCGTCTCATCTGACTATAGCACCTCCTTTACATGCTGCAACCTTTCTTCTTGCCACTATTACATCAAGGATAGATACCTTAAATAAAGCCGATGATGATGTCAGCTTCATTTAAGTGGTAGATTCCAGTTAACACTTTGAGCATGACCTTGACAACTGTGACTTTGCAGAGAAAGACTCAACTTCTCGACTTTCAGAGATGAAGGCCTGGCTTTTTTAAGACTCCTGAGCAGGAAGAGCCACGTAGATCTGGCTGTCTATCCTAGGCAGGTGAACACCCTTTTAATAATTTTAAAAAGTACAAACAAGCATTGGTTTTTACAATCCTCATTTCTGTGGTTTGGTTCCACACTTAGGAAGTGGGTCAGGATAAAGAGAAGTCCTCACAGAGCAAGAACTTATATAATCATTCGAGCACTCTGATGCACAGAATACAGAAAGGTGAAATGTAGGCGAGAACCAATTTATTGACTACGATTTTCTTAATTTTGGGAGATCAGTGATCAGCTAATACAAACACGTGAAGCCAATCTTGTCCCACGATCTTATCCTTCTTGGCAAAGGTCTAAAAATAAACCACTGTCCTCTTCTGATCTCCCATGAAAAAGGTTTTTGACTGACAGACCGGGCCACTAGGTCATGTCTGTATGTTTGCAGTAAACAAACACTGTCAGCAACATTTCAGACCAAATAAATTGGCATCAGAAAAATCAGAATCGGAAGGTCAGGCTGTTTAAAGATTAGTAATTGGCGATTGGTCAGAAAACTGCAGTTGACACACACCTAGTGAATTGAAGTATCAGCTACTGAACTTCTGTCATAGTTAAGTGTTGCATAACCTTCTGAGGAAGGCACACACCCTTTTTTTTGGAACAATATGTGATGAATAGTTTAGCTGCAAAATGCTACTGACTCATTTGCTGTCAGATAAAAGGCAGCAGGATTTTTTACTTGTGACACAATCAGAGCACAGTATATATTTACAGCACTGTTTAAGGCGTTACATTTTTCACACTAATTGGTCTAGTACAACAGATTTTCATTTATCTGTGTGATTTTGTAACTTTTTTTTTGTTTCTAAGGTTTTATTGGCTTTAGTGGTCTTTATTTGATAGTAAATTGACAGGAAAGTGGGTGATGAGAGAAGGGGGAGGACATGCAGCCAAGGTCACCCGGCTCAGAATCAAAACTGCAACGGCCACGTCGAGGACTAAGGTCTCCATATGTGGGATGTGCTTAACCCCGGCGCCACCACAGCACACCCGTGATTTGTAACTTTTACACAAATTATGGGAGGCATAAAAATCGGAATCTCTGATATGTTTTAGAGGTATTGTGGTGAAGTTTCTTAAAGGAGTCTGGGGTAAAGAGTGTGCACATCTGCCATAGTTTCCTTGAAAGAGCAGGTGTTACTATATTGCTTATATAGCACACTGACACGCAGAAGCTAGAGCGGTGAAATGAAATATCATCTATTAAACTTCTGTCATAAGTAAATGTTGCATTACCCTCTGAGGAAGGCACACACGCTTTCTTTGGAACAACATGGGATTCTTTGTTCAGCCGCGAAATGATACTGTCTCATTTCTTGTCAGATAAAATTTCACATGATCTTGGATCCTGGCTGTGTTTATAAGGGAACTCAAAACCTAATTAACCATGATTTTCTTTTTTTTTTTTTGAAAACTAAATGTCTGACACCTGTGAGTGACTTTAGGTGAATTGATACTCTAAATTAAATGTTTAGTGATTTATTTTTGTTTTATTTTTGGACATTCTTTCATAATTACATAGCTTTTTAAGACGGATTACAAAGTGGGATTAGAAAACCAGGAGTTCCTTCAGATTCTTTCCTTCCTTTCAAAAATGTTAAAGTGCAACCTGGCTTAAGGAATCATTTTCTACATCACTTCAAACGATACATAGTTTAAAGAATGTCATATCACTGTCTAATGATTGACAGATAGAAATTGATACACAGATGTTTGTACAGCATTCAACGTGTGCAATCACTGAATGTGACATAATGTCAAAGATAATGTTTGATATGTTTTAAAGCTTATGTGACCTTTGATAGAACAAGTTTAAGAAGAACAAATTTGTAGTCTTACATGTTTCAGACTGTATTTCTATATTCTGTTGTTTAGTTGACTTTCTGACATTAATTTCCAGCTTCTGTCTTTTTATGAGGACAATTCTTGTTCATGTCTGTGTGGTTTTCCTTTTTTCCCCTTCCTTTAAAAAATAGCATGAGCTATAATTTTCTGATAGTTTTTCTTTTTCTTAACCAGGCCATGTATAGAGCTGATGCAATCACTCTTCTCTGTTCCCTGTGACTGTGAACAGAGGATTATCTTGAAGGAAGTCATAATAAGCTGATATATATTACACAGGAGCAGAAGGAAGTGAAAAAATTAAACAAGAACCAACATGAAACTGAAAAAGGATTAACATAATTATCTGAGACACAGATAATTATGTTGTCTCTGTGCAAAGGCCTATATACAAAGGCATATAGATGGAAAAGGGATCAAAAGGTACCAAAGCACACAAGTTAAACTGAGGTTTTCTTTAACCTCAGTTTCAGTCTCTATTTTCACATCCATTCACATAGCCATTGGTTATCCCCACTAATCCTTACACGGTTGCCTTCCTTCCTTCCTTTCTTTCTATTTGTGGCAATGATAGGTCTGTATTTCTGTGGCATTTAAATAAAATTTTTAGGCTGTGCCAAATAAACCTTATTCTACTTAGAGTTGTTCAAAGCGAACTCTGCACTGCCAAAGAACATAAGTTAAACCCCAAGAACTCTGGGTTAAAAGAAGAAACGGCAATTTTGCAACAGGAACTTTATGTGTTTGACTTGTTACAGGGTGATGACCTTCAAAACCCAGCTGTACATAAAAAAAAAACTTTGATAAGATCACAGGTCAGCTCTGATAAATGAGGGCCGCTGGACAAAGTGTTGGGAAATCCACGTAAGCAAACAAAAAAGCACACACACACACACACACACACACACACACACACACACACGCACACACGCACACACGCACACATGATCTCTGCAGAGGAAAGCTATAAGTGATACTGTCTTTGAGCTGTTTAACTTTTAACTACAAGGGAGGTCTTCGAGCTGTCTGACCTCAGCCACATGTGTCCAAAGTCAAGGTAGTTGTCGCCAGAGAAACAGAAGCAGCAGGGATTTCTTGTGACCTGTAAGACAGGCAGAATCAACTCACAGCACTCTTTAGGGCGTTACATTTTTCACACTAATTGGTCAAAAATTGGGAGTATAATAATTGGAATCAGTGACAATGTTTCCTCACATATTTTAGAGTTATTGTGGTAGCTAAGGAGATAAAATCTCTTATATGAATTTGGGGGTGAAAAGTGTGCTTAATATTTAAACCAATATACATTTATAAACTCTACAAAATGATAATAAAATATTTCTGGTATTTAAAACATGTTGGTATATTTCCAAACATTTTGTAGATGTAGTGTTTGTTTTTGTAATTCTGTTTCAGATCATTATGTTCTGTATCAGCAGCAAACTCAGCAAAGTTATATTAACACATTTTGAAAGTTAAATGTGAGATGAATTTAGCAAGCTGATATCTAGCTGTAAAAATTGTTTTAAACCACAACCTAAATAAAATCAAGATGAGTTGTGAAAAGAGTGCAATAATGTTAATATTTTTCATAATATATTAACCTAAACTTAGCCAGTTGTTAGTCGTAGCAGTTTGAATGTTTCCTGTTTAAATGAAGTAACTTAGACATCACAGAAAACGTCTTTTATAAGGCCCTCATTTTGACAGATTGTGCTTATTTTGTGAGAAAGGCTGCACAGTATCTGTTGTATTATTCTTCTTTATCAGCATTGTTGATAAGACCCAACAATGTTTTATCATTGTTGGGTTTGATTTGCTTTGCTGTGGCACCAAATGTCAGCTGATCTGTTCTCCTGTGTCAAACCATAATATTTATGGCCGTATCATAACAAATCCACGCTGGCCTTGTTTTTCCTGGGCATCACTATAAAAACATACTGCACTTAATCCATGTGTCCTCACAAGGAATTTATTACTTAAGTATTAAACAGGTAAATAATCTGACACAATTTTGAACTTTTTATGTCACTCAGCAAATTTCGCTATAAATATCCTATGTTCTAATAAAAAAAACAATTTTCACAAGTTAAAAAAAAAAACATACATTTTTAAAGAATTATACTTAAAATGCAACAGTGAAAATTAATAAAAAGGAGTAAATAACTAAATAATTTGTGACTCAGATGCAGCAGGAAGGGCTCCTCAATATGAATTTTTCTATATATTAGGGATCTCCTATTATTAAGTCCATATGAAGTCTTGTTGTTTAATGGCCCCACATTGTGGCCCAGTTTCCTGTGTACATTTCCTAAATGCCACGTTGGTGACTAAAAGTGTTGATGGTTTGACCCAGAATCTTTTGTTTGACCAAAAACAAAGTCAGTCAATTCTTGGAATCGTTTTTTATTATTGTGTTGCCATCCAACGGCTTTGGTATTAAAGGAAAAAAAAAACAAAACAGTCATCTTACCCTTCAGGGTTTCTGAAGTGAGGTTATGTTAATTATTTACAAACACTTAATCCCAGATGCAGAATCTTTTCCCCATTTCAAGGAAGGAAGGAAAACCTTGACAAATCTGCAGCTTAGTGGGTCTCATAAACTGAAGTTAACTGCTAGACTGAAAGATGAACCTCCTGTGATTGTAGAATCTGAACTGCACTCCAGTAAATTCACTAACTTCTTCACAGATAAAATGTAACAATTAGAGAATTAATCTGCACATAAACATTAAATCCAGTACCTGTGCTATGTCTAATCAAAATAAAAGCTGAAAAAAACACAATTCTACCAACATAGACATAAAATATTTATAAATCAAGAAGAATTCATGAATCAATAAAGCTCCGCCTCCTGCTGTTGTGATCTCCTACCTACCACTTTCTTTAAGGAAGTTCTGCAGGTCATTTCGTCTGATCTGATTCAAAAGGTAAACTCAGGCCTCTTATAAGGTGTTTTCCACATGGCTTTAAAAACAGCACTTACAGCATAAAAAAAAACAATCTGGACAATCAGGATTACTAACAGCAGTGACAATTGGTTTGATAACTTTTCATCTGTCCCATTCAGAGGATATAGTAATATTAAGGATCTTCATCATAGAAAGAATCTTTATCTTCAGC
>NW_015115888.1:42971-46878 GCF_001443285.1 Poecilia latipinna
TGGTCTTAAGACCGGTCTTAAGACCAAGACCAACTTCGAGTACCACAACACTGTCTTCAGCTTTACTGTAAACACTCAAAATCTGGTGGAGAAATATTCAAACTGTGGCATGCTTAATGTGGAAAAATATTATCAAAGAAGAGAATAATGAGGAGGAATATATTAAAATGAACAACCACAGTAAAATTATTAATAGCAATCCTAAGCATAACATCAGAAATTTATGTTTTGTTTTAGTCACTCTGTGATACTGGGTCTTGCATTAAGCACACATGCATCAACATACACATTGAGTCATTTCAAGAACAATCCCTGTCCTTTCTCTCACTTCCAAGGTCTTTGAGCAGATACACAGAACCACCTTAGTGTTGCTGATGCACTTCTTGCTCTCTTCATTTCCTTCTTCCTTCCCATTCTTCTTCCCGTAGAAAAAGGACCAAAACCCAATCACAGGTCGCCTCCATATCCCCCGATGTTGTGTACACCCACCCACCTGCAGTAAACAAACACACATATGCAACTGCACCCGGTGTGATTAGAAAAAAACATGCGGTGACCTTGTTGGTACTCCTGTGCTGAAATATAAATCTGCCCACGAGCCTCCATAGCTGCGTTGCCATGGTGAAGTATATTAGTAATCTGAAGCCCGTCCACGTGGGCTTCTTTGGAATCACTGAGGCAGACATGCTTTGAATATTAATTTGTCTCTTACAGTTGGTATGCTATCCTAAAAGACTGCATAACACATATTTTTGGAATATTTATTTTCTAAGCACATTTTAGGATCACAGTGAGGGAATTTCAGCATAAAGCACAAATCAAAAAATGTTAAAGTGTGACACCATCTCAGTAATATTCTTTAAATTTAACTTCAGAAACTTCACTACATTTCCTGGGGTAAATCATAAGTTAAAGAAAAGAGGTTTTAGGTTTCATACTGGTTTCCTATTAACTTTATTAGTTTTTCTGACAGTTGTTGCAGACGTTCAAAGTAACAGCCTTTAATCAGACCAGAGTTAATGGTTTCCTCTGGGAAAGTTCCAAGCTGTAAAGTTAGTTTTTAGAAGTCACACTGTGAACTAGGTTTACTTTCATTTGCTGCCTATAAACGCATCTATGATAATGCTCCGGTTGTTAGCACTGTAATTATGATAAGACTAACTTTAGTTTATCTCAGCAGTGACTTTACTGAAATTCATCAAGGTAATATTTTGACAAATTCTACAATTGTGTTTTTCTGGGGTTTTTTGTTTGTTTTTTCACCATAGTAAAAAAAAAAATATTTCACTCATATTTTATTTTTTTTTGCACATCTTTCACCACCATGCTAAAATTTGCATATTGTGCTTTTACATAGCTAATTGACAGTGGATATAAAGGCTACACAGTTTTAAAAAAATTACAAATAAAAATCTGATTTGTGTGGCATGCAAATGCGTTCAGCCTTGTTTACTCTGATGCCAATAAATAACATATAGTGCAACTGATCACGGATTTTTTTATTTTTGTGGGTCAAACTACTAATGAAATGCATCAGGCTTCTGTGTAAACAATTTATGACCCACATGAACAGAAGCATGTTCATGTGGGTTATGAAGCAATAATGACAGCTTACGCATCATTTATCTATTTATTTTTATAATCACGATTGTATTCTAGCAAGTAGATGAAAAAACACGTATTTCTGCTTTTTTTCAAGCTGCCATTTCTTTTGAGAAAAACATCTGGTTAATGTTTTTTATAGCTGACCTTGGATGCATGGGCAGATTTTCCATGCAAATGTTTTATTTATGCTGTTTTACTATGTTCTTCCATACTCTCACTGATTTTCAAAGATAAACACTCACATGTTACCTTCCTCAAGGGCATGGGAAGTGAAAGTTGATGATGAACCTCATGTTGTTATCCTGAGCTTTCAATTGCACAGAGGAACAGTTTTGAAAACATTATGTCCTTCCTTATACAGTCACACATCATGATTTCTTCTTTTTTCGTCAAACACTGGTTCCAAAACACTTTGCTCCCACAAAATCTGCTGTTGTGAGAGGACGAGTTCATTAAGACGGCTGAAGCTGGATAAAACTGCTGTGAGAAACATTTTGTGAAGAAAAGATAAAACTATTCTTCTCAAAACAGTCAGCACATGGGTTTTTTCTGTAGTTCTAGTATTATATGTTTCGACTGGTGTATGACTGTAGACAAAAAAAAAAGGGATACAATTTTGGCTTGTTCTTATCTAGAGAACCAGACAATATTGCATATTAAGCTCCTCTGCCCACCCTCAAGGACTTCATTCTTTTGAACTTACTTCAACTCAAAGCCATTTTGTCTGCTCTCCATCGCTTTATTCAGCTCTGATTGCATTAATCAGAACACATCTTATCAGTGCTGACCCTCTTATTCTATTAACTTCCACCACATCTATGTTTAGAAAGCAACAGAAGACAGACACTCTCTTCGTGCTGCATCGTTCTACAGTGTGTGGCCGAGGTGCAACTGGGCACACAGAAGTTAATTTTCAGTTTATTTTGTCCCTTTATGATGAAAGTAAAAAGAGGAAGCTTCAACTGTGAAAACAGGACATGTCATATGACTGACTTAAAATCCTCCAGTAACGTTACTTTAGCATTTAGTTTCATATCCTCTAAACAACTGTGGTGTCACTGAGGATTAACTTCTGCTGCAAACGATGTGTTTGCTTACTTTTGACAATCTGCAACCCAGTAGCAACTGGACATCTTCAGTTTTGTGAAAGGACTAACACCTTATACAAACAAGCGTATTTTAATGTGTCACATTTTTCTAAACCATAACTAGGTCAATTTTCCAGTGATATATGTGAAAAATGTGTACGACGCACAAGTCTTGTCCTTGCCATTCTGCGAGTTTGTCCGCCTCGCCCTTGTTTTCTGTTGCTTTCACTTTATGACACGCCCACAAAGGCACACACATGTCCACACACACGTACACCGACTGTTCTCGCACACTCTGTGAAAAACAAGGCCTGAATGAACACTTACTGATGTGATCAGCGTTAGGGCTCGGGGAAGGCAGGAATGTGCAGACGAAACAACATCTCAGTCACAGCTGGCTTGACAGGTCCATATGTAGCTTCTTCTCTGTGAACGCTTTTCTTCCCCTGACCTTCCCATATAAGTGTAACATTTTATTTCACATGCATAATATGTGCATGCTTCTGTGGTTTAAAATCCAAAGTGTGTCTACATTAGTCCAAGTATTTTATGTACAGTATCTACTTCTTTTTTTTCTCCTTTACTTATTATTTTTGGATAAAAAATAGCCTCTAACCAGAAAAAGGAAAGCAATATTGTCAGCTGTGTGCTTAATTTACTCACGACAGTGGATGCATGAGACTGAGGGAATGAGGGAAACTGTTTGTCCGCACAAGTGCTGGCATTCATGTGTCAGTGCAGCACAGTACGTGTCTATGAAAGGGAGAGATCCCGAGTGGGAGAAAGAGATAAAAAGAAAGAATGGCAGGGATTATGAGGGGTATGCTGCTGTGAATAAGCTAAACCAGTGAGCCTCATTGGTCAGATTAGTTGTTTCCACCACAAAAGATGGAATTTACAGCTATGAGAGGCTGTAAACCCGGAGATTAGGTCTGTTGGGCTACACAGCGCCAGGCCTCGAGGCAGCCTTTTCACTCGGCTTGTTGGAAGAGCGGAGGCATGTGTCATGTGGATTGTGTTTGGGAGACGGGGCGGCTGACATTGTGGTTCTGTCATGCGCGGCCAAGTGAACCTATGAGAGGCCCCATAGGCCAAAACCTACAAACTCTCTTACACGTACTATCAAACTCTGGTACACTCGCTATCAAACTCTCACATTCGCTATCAAACTCTTACATTCGCTATCAAACTCTTACATTCGCTATCAAACTCTT
>NW_015115888.1:52407-53397 GCF_001443285.1 Poecilia latipinna
GATAGCGAATGTGAGAGAGTTTGATAGTATGTGTAAGAGAGTTTGATAGCGAATGTGAGAGAGTTTGATAGTATGTGTAAGAGAGTTTGATAGCGAATGTGAGAGAGTTTGATAGTGAATGTAAGAGAGTTTGATAGCGAATGTGAGAGAGTTTGATAGCGAGTCTGTGAGAGTTTGATAGCGAGTGTGAGAGTTTGATAGCGAATGTGAGAGAGTTTGATAGCGAATGTGAGAGTTTGATAGCGAATGTGAGAGAGTTTGATAGCGAGTGTGAGAGTTTGATAGCGAATGTAAGAGTTTGATAGCGAATGTAAGAGTTTGATAGCGAATGTGAGAGGTTGATAGCGAGTGTACCAGAGTTTGATAATACGTGTAAGAGAGTTTGATAGCGAGTGTGAGAGAGTTTGATAGCGAGTGTACCAGAGTTTGATAGTACGTGTAAGAGAGTTTGATAGCGAATGTGAGAGAGTTTGATAGTATGTGTAAGAGAGTTTGACTGTGAATGTGAGAGAGTTTGATAGCGAATGTGAGAGAGTTTGATAGCGAATGGGAGAGGGTTTGATAGCGAATGTGAGAGGGTTTGATAGCGAATGTGAGAGGGTTTGATAGCGAATGTGAGAGGGTTTGATAGTATGTGTAAGAGGGTTTGATAGCGAATGTGACAGGGTTTGATAGTACGTGTAAGAGGGTTTGATAGCGAATGTGAGAGGGTTTGATAGTACGTGTAAGAGAGTTTGTAGGTTTGATAGCGAATGTGAGAGAGTTTGTAGATTTGATAGCGAATGTGAGAGAGTTTGATAGTACGTGTAAAAGGGTTTGATAGCGAATGTGAGAGTGTTTGTAGGTTTGATAGCGAATGTGAGAGAGTTTGATAGTACGTGTAAGAGGGTTTGATAGCGAATGTGAGAGAGTTTGATAGTGAATGTGAGAGAGTTTGTAGGTTTTGGCCTATGGGGCCTCTCATACTTATGCCTTGGACTGGTGTTCTGT
>NW_015115889.1:0-732 GCF_001443285.1 Poecilia latipinna
AGTCTTCAGCCAGAAAAATCGAGAACATTTCTACCAAAAAACAAAACTCAGAAAATTTGAGATTAATGTTAGAAATTTTCTGACAAAAAAAAGTCAGAAAATTTTTTTTCTGACTTTTTTCTGAGTCGACTCAGAAAAGACTCAGAAACAACTTTTCAGTTTCAAAAGTCGTTTCTGAGTCAACTTTGAAACTGAAAATTTCCAAAATGCAAAAATTCTCATCTCTGGAAAGTTCCAAGTTTTTCTAGAAAATTTCTGAGATGAATCTAAAAGTTTCTGAGTTTTATGTGTAAATTTCCTTCTTTTTAATCCTGAACGTCCCTGAAACGCCTCATGAGGATCATCTGGTTCTGGTTTCGCTCCAACCAGGATCACAATCAACCTGAAACTCTTATTTTCTTTTTTTCTGTCAAGCAACAATAATTTATCACTCATTAATCTGGTTTATGAACTTTTGCTCATCTTTCTGTTTGAATCTTTTCAGTTTTATTTCCTGATTAGTTTAGTTTAGCCTCCGTTTCCAGTTTTCCCCTCCAAACGGATCCCTGGGATCCAGTCCTGGTTTTCCAGGGATCTGAGCCTTTAGCTGTGACTTCCTGTTAGTGATTATTTGGAGATTCTTCCTGAAGAAGCCGGACCAATCAAAGTCCAGGCTGACCTGGTGGGAGTTAATGCAGCGCTGGAGCGTGCTAGAACAACCCTTACAACACACACCCACACACACACACACAC
>NW_015115889.1:7078-7919 GCF_001443285.1 Poecilia latipinna
ATGATGTAATTATTGAATATGATTCTTTTTAGTTTTATTAACTGAAATCATGATAATTGAATCTCTTCAGTCTCTCCAGCTGCTCTGACTGTGAGTCCCAGCAGATCTCAGTTCTTTGAAGGAGAAAAGGTTTCTATGATCTGCTCTGCTGGATGGACTGTGAGGAGAAACACAAGCAGAGAGACCAGGACTGAGTGTGGAGATGAATGGGGTAAATCAGCTGGTTCTACCTGTGAAATGACCTTGTTCCCATCAGACTCTGGCCTGTACTGGTGTGAGTCCATGTCTGGATCCTCCAGCAGCAGCAGCAGCATCCAGCTCTCTGTCTCTGGTAAGATCAGACTGTGGAGTTAGTGTTGCTGTGTGGAAATGGATGAAATGCTGTAGTTTGTCTCTGTGTTGAGGTGGATCAGTGATCCTGCAGAGTCCTGTCCTCCCTGTGATGGAGGGAGATGACGTCACTCTGAGCTGCAGAGCAAAGAGTCCAGCCCACAACCTCCCAGCTGCTTTCTATAAAGATGGCTCCTTCATTGGTGATGGACCATCAGGTCACATGACCCTCCTCCATGTCTCCAGCTCTGATGAAGGCCTCTATAAGTGCAGCATCAGCGGTCAGGGAGAGTCTCCATCCAGCAGGATCTCTGTGGAAGGTCAGAGGATGAAAGTATTGTTTAACTTTGGTTTTCAAAAGAAATTGATGGACAATTATTTAATAAATCACTTTATTTTAGAGAAACCAACAACCAGTTCTGATCCTCCAACCACTTCTGGTTCTCCACCCTCTCCTCCATCATCATCTTCATCTTCCTCCCAGTCTCATCTCTTCATGCTCCTGACTCCA
>NW_015115889.1:11889-17389 GCF_001443285.1 Poecilia latipinna
AGCGTTCTGAATCGGTTCTTACTGACGTGATGAAAATGATCATCTTGTTGTCAGAGAGTCGTCTGCCGAACTCGACACCAGACCCAGTCGACCCATTTCAGAGCCTCTGATTGGTCAGAAGTTAGTTGTGCTTCATGCAGAAATGCTCTCAGACAGCAATGTTGATATTTAATATTTTTATGAGACAGAGAGTTTTACACAGGAATCGTCCAACTTTATCAAAGAGCTAAATCTTTATTTATACTGAAGGACTTTAAAGTCTTTTAATAGAAACTCAGGATGTCGACCACAGAGGGAACATCCAAGGCAGCTCAGGTCGGGTTTCCTCTCCAGAACCGCTGCAGAAATGAGAATCCACACAGATCAGCACTGCAACCCAAACGGGCCGATGTGACGATCTGAGCCACTGCACTCCCCCCAGTGGGATGGACACACCACTGACTCAGGATCCTCTTCCAGGACAGAGGAACTCTGGTCACCTTGTGGATCAAACTGGCAGCTGAGGTTCCAGTTTGTAACCCAGTCAGTGACACCTGACTGAAACACCCCAGTCAGGTGTGTCAGATCTGCCTTAAAGGGCACCTCTAACCCCCAGCTGTCTAGATGAGGCACCAAGCCTCTCCTCCTGACACAGAGGCAGCGCCCCCTGCTGTCTTCATGTAACGGGTTGTATCAATGAATTAGAAATCATTCAGCCATGTTGCACAATGGGATCATTTATCCTGGGGAGGAGAATAAAAACAAATCAATCTTCTCTTCACCTCTGTCCCTGCACTCCATCCACACAGCAGCACATAACAATGCTGTCTAACATTTTCTTCCAAATTCAACAAAAGTCAACAAAAACAAGAAATCTAACAAAAATCACAACAAACTAAAAACAAGAGGAAAACGCCACCTGGTGGCCACAACAACACAATACAGTGGGACAGAGTTAAATAAACAGGAATAAAAAGTATAACTTAAAATAATACACATACCTGGGGGAAAAGAGTAAAAACAAATCAACCTCCTCTTCACTCCCTCTTTCTGCACTCCAGCCTAAATGTGAAAATAAAAACAATGTTCAGCCGAGCTGCACTGGACTAGCACAGGCATGTTTGCGCCAAATAAAAAAAAGAGGAAGATTACAATAAAACTGTCCATAAAACCAACAATAATGGTCAAAACTGCAAAATAACAGACTAACAAACAATAATAAACAAAATAAGCTAGAGACCTCAACATGAACAACAACTTCCACACAGAAAACAAACGTATATTGCAGCAGGAAACTTTCCCTTGACTTACCCTCGGCAGGAGAGAAGGACCTGGTTGCAGCAAACAGGAAGGGGCAGAACGGACCGCCGTCAGTCTCAGACCTTATTTGGAAATGGGACCGTTGCACTCCCCAAGTGAAGGGGGCGCTGTTTCCTATATTATCCAAGGTCTCCCGTTTTTATTTTCTTTTTAAATCTGTGATATATCTTCATTTTTTATAAGGATTTTTTCTCAGCATGTTTTTGAACTTTTCTCTTTTATTTACTTCAGCGCAGCTCACAGTTTTTAACAAGTTCTGTAACTTTTGTGTACTTCTAAATCTGCTCCTTAGTCACATATTTTCAGGCCTGCTACTGCCTCTAGAGGCGTGGGGGTGGTAACAACTATTATAATTACATTACTAAATCAGAATACCACAAAGTCTTCATTACTTATTATTAAGTCTGGCATTACTGGAACAGTAAAAGATAAATTCTCTCACAAAACACCATACCTTTTCATTTTCTTAACGAAGTAGAGCTAATTAAATGTCATAAACAAGACCTGAAAGTGGTTCCAGTTTCACTTGATGGCCAACCTGTTGAAACTGTGGTAAATTTTAAATACCTCAAGTTGTTCCTGGACAGTCAGCTCAACTTTGCTGAAAACACTGACTACATTTTTAAGAATGCAGTCTCAGTGGGTCTATCTTTTAAGAAGGCCTGGCGATTTTGGGGTCACCCAACTAGAGGTTGTGTACAAGAAAATGTTGAGTCTTTTTTTTTCTGCTTTAGTGGCCTTTATTTGTAAGAAGCTTGACATGAAATAGGGTATTGAGAGAGGGGGAAGACATTCGGCAAATGTCACCAGGCTGGGAGTCAAACCTGCGACCACCGGCACGAGGACTAAGGCAGGGGTTGGCAACCCAATGTTGAAAGAGCCATATTGGACCAAAAAACCAAAAAACAAATCTGACTGGAGCCGCAAAAAATTAAAAGCCTTATTTAAGGCTTATAATGAAGGCAAAACAGGCTTTAAGTATTTATATTAGCTGTTTTATGGTCTAATCAAAACAACTAAGTGCATGCATTCATGAGCTCTCATGATTAAATGTTTATTTTCTCTGCTGTGCGTCCTGGAAAGAATGACGCACCACGTATACTGTGTTGTACAATGGTGCTTTAAGTTTACCTCCCGTTACAATTTTAATCTGTTATGTTTTTTTGCATAGATAAAATTAAAGAAATTCAATAAAGAAATTAGATGTTTGATGTCATTTTTATTATGATGATCGACAGGGAAAGATATTTTCCGTTTTGGAAACTGCATTGCTCCCAAATGCAGTTTGCATAATGATGGCTCTGTGTGATCGAAAAAATGATGAAATCAAAAACAACAGAATGGAACATGCATAACGTGCCCCTTATTTGGACAACAGAGTGCAATAAAACGCAACCTGCAGTTATAATATTAAACAGTAAAGTATATAAAATTGAATTAATAAAGTTTAAGTTTGATTTCTGTGCAAATGCCAAGCAAGTCAGTGCAATGTTAAAACATAGCAGCATCCTCTTTTGACACACAACCAACCATCCTCTGACCTGAGGATGTTAAACACCATAATATCACTAAGTGTCATTCAGAATATATACTGACAAAAATCACTAATCAATTTATAACAGCAGTCACTTTGTTACTAAATATATGTGCCTATGACAGGATTGTGTTCTTACCCGTTTAATGTGACTTCTGTTTACGGACATCACTGGACAGCTTCTCAACATCGAGCCTGTGAGATGCAACTTTAATCTTGACACTGCAGCTAAAGTAGTGCCTCCCTGGAAATGTCTTTCCACATTACAGGATTTTTCAGACTATAAGCCGCTACTTTTCCCCACGCTTTGAACCATGCAGCTTATAGCCCGGTTCGGCTTATTTTTGTATGTTTCCAAAATTTTTTCCCCAAAACTATTTTAGGTGCGGCTTACAGTAAGGTGTGCTCTATAGTCTGGAAAGTACCGTATTTGTTATTTGACAACTTGTTGCTACATAGCAAATATTCACGTAATCCATTGGCAATGAATGCAAATGGACCAAGAATTGTAGAATCTCTCCTTTGCTATCCATGGCCCACCACACACCCGTCGGTTTGTTTACAGCCACTTGCCTCACCCCGCCCAGCTGAAAGAAACGTGTCGCAGGCTATGATGCAAATCTTTGTTGACGGAAATGTTGAAATTTAATATTCATTTTTATAGCATTTGAAAACTTTAAGAATGATTGTGTCATGTTTATCCTCCTACAGAAACCACATTGAAACAAAAAAGATATTTCCCACCCACCATCTTTTTCCATTTTCAAACATTTTTGAAGAAGCTCCAGGGAGCCACTAGGGCGGCGCTGAAGAGCCGCATGCGGCTCTGGAGCTGCGGGTTGCCGACCCCCAGATTAACGCCTCAATACGTGGGTTGTGCTCTGCCCTGAAGAATTTCCAGGATTAGAGGACTGATGTCTCAGCAGGATCTAGAGAAACTCATCCATGCATTTATCTTTAGCTGCATTGATTACTGCAGCAGCGTCTTCACAGGTCTGACTAATAAATCAATCAAACAGCTGCAGCTGATCCAGAAGCTGCTGCTGCTGTTCTCACTAAAACCAGGAAGATGGAGCACATAACCCCAGATTTAAAGTCCCTGCACTGGCTCCCTGTAGCTCAGAGGATAGACTTTAAAATACTGTTAGTTTATAAATCACTGAACGGTTTAGCACCACAATACATTAAAGATCTGTTGTTGCTGTACCAACTGTCTAGACCCCTCAGAACTTCTGGTTCTGGTTCTGCTCTGCATCCAGAACCAAACCAGGAGAAGCAGCATTCAGTTTCTATGCACCACAGATTTGGAACAAACTTCCAGAAAACTGTAAAACAGCTGAAACACTGAGAGCCTTTAAATCTCAACTTAAAACCCACCTGGTTAGAGTTGATTATGGCTAAATTAGGGTTAGAGTGCAGGTTGACGCCGTTTCAACTAAAGTCTAAAGGGTTAGAAAAGGGTTCCGGGTTTTAATGTTTTTTTTAATTTTATTTTATTCATTTTTATTTTTTGATTGCTTATTCAATGTTGCATGACTGTGTTTTTGTTTTTAATTATGTAAAGCACTTTGAAATGCCTTGCTGCTGAAATGTGTTATACAAATTAAATTTGATTGATTGATTTGATTGATGGAAGGAAAGTTTCCACTATAATAGACTAAATAGTTTCATCTTATTTTTTCCTGTACATAAGACTCTACCAACAAAAAGTCTCTCTGAATAATATACATGGCACCGTAAAAAGAGAAATGTGAATTTTTACTGGTTTGTTATTCTTTAACTATTAAAATAAGCAGTTATGTGCAGATGGTAAATAAGCAGCAGCTCAGACTGGGTGGGCCTCTCACTGTGGTTTTGGTGATTAAAGTCTTGTTGACAGTTTATTTTTTGCTTTGTGGTGAAAAGTTTAGTCTCTAAATGGTGAAGAAGTTTGTGGTCTGCTTGTAGCTTCAAATAAATTTCCATAACATCTTTAGTGACTCAGTTCAAAAAGTGTTGTTAAAAATAACACTTTTATTGTTGCTGCTGTTTATCAAGTTCCACTAAATAAAACATTTACATAAAATGTGGCATGTTAACAACCGTTGTACCAAACAGTAATGAAAGTTTGCTTCATTTTACAGTGACTGACTCTGTGAAGATAAAAGATGTTCGTTATCGACAGAACCAGAACCAGAACCAGAGGTAAAACTCTCTAAATTTATGAATTTATAAACTATTTCCTGCTTCTTGCTCTATGTAGCCGCTTCTATCCGACTCTTCTGTTGCATGTACTCTGCGTTGTGTGTGTGGGTAAAAAAAGGAACCAGTAGTCGAGGACCCAGGGTGTTTTGCAGCAGGAAGGCAGGTTTATTCTGTTCAAAACAAAAATACATTCAGCACAGCAGTTCCTGGGCTCCGGCCTCCCCACACAGACCTCTCCTCAGCGCAGCTCGGCGCGAACTGAGGCAGGAACGTGCCACAAGCAACCAAAACCTAAGGTCAGCAAATAATAAAGTACCATGTCAAAACAATTAAAATAAAACTCAAACAGCAATAATCTGCTCAATAGCCACACCTTTCACTGTTCAAATCAAATAAACAACAAAAAGAATCCTTCACTACAATATGAAAATATACTAAATACATTAATTTAACATCCAGATGACATTTAAAACAACTCACATA
>NW_015115889.1:20621-21110 GCF_001443285.1 Poecilia latipinna
CGATAATTGTCTTTAATGTGGGAATTAAATACCCAATAATGTGCTGCGCTACACATAAAACAATTTAACAACAAAATATAACAAGTTGTGAGCTTAGTGAACATACTTTTAACAACATTTCGAATATTTTAACACATAAACAGAAGACAACTTTATACGCTTAACTATCCTCAGCGCAGCTCGGCGCGAACTGAGGAGAGCAGCGGGAACACACAGGATATGACGCCAAACAGGAAGCAAGAAAATAAAAGCGTCACCACCAAAATAAAACACAATTCAGAAACTAGAAAACAAATATACATATATAGTGAGGATGGATTTGAGGTGAAATATACACTTTTTTTACAGACTTGCTACATTTACATCCTGTGACAGAACAACTAATAGTGACTCGTAGAATCAGATGATAAACTCAGTTCAGTTCATCAAACTGTTTCTTCTTACCAGATTTTATATATGTGAATCTCTGCCTTTTTTCTATCACTAGTG
>NW_015115889.1:23293-24954 GCF_001443285.1 Poecilia latipinna
TGATTGACAGCACTAAGCCCTTAATTCACAGCCAGAGAACTAAAGAGTGGCTCTATAGGAAGTATTTAAAGGTTCTGGAGCGGCCCAGTCGGTATCCAGACCTGAACCTACCATAAAACCCCTACAGGAAGCTGATGCTCCATGTTGCCTAGCAACAAAACCCCTACAGGAAGCTGATGCTTCNATCATGTGGTCAAATAAGCTGATTATTAATATATAGAAATATCCTAAAACCTGAATAGATGTGGAGAGGATGAGTAGTGGGTCAAACTCGCTGCTGCAGAGCAAACAGAACCACAGGACGACCCGGTCCGACTCACCTCACTGATCTCACTGAGGGAAGGAGGTTGATGGTCCAAACAAACATCGTCTGAACCAACCGGGTCAGACATGCTGAGGACATTTGGGTCACATGCTTTACCTCTGGGTCGCCTCAGCAAGATAAAGTTTAGAAAATCATTTCTTTAACTGAAAGTTAGTTTTTAAATACTTTCAGGCTTTATTGTCCTTTACTGCTTTAGGACATGAACAGGAGGGACGACCTGCAGCCAAAGGCCTGAGAATCAAACCCAGAGCCTCCAAACACCCTGGTTGGTTTTAACACCTTTATAGTGAGAATGATGATGTGTTACTGGAACATGGCCGACTGGTTTCAGTTCCTCTAAATAACAGGAAGTAGTTTTTCTAAGAAAAGCAGCAGAAACATGACGTAGGTTTCTGAGGGGTTTGAGTTTCAGAACCTGCTGCAGTTCAGTCAGTTTAAAAACATTTAAAAATCTGATCTGCTTCCAGGTTTAAAGTCACTTCAGAGAACTGAGACATAAACCCGGTTCTGTTGCTCCAGAACCTCAGACGGTTCTATGACCCAGTTTTCTGTTTTGGTTTCTCTTCCTCTGTCTCTGTTTCCTGGTTTCTCGTCTCTCATCTGTTGCCTGGCAACAAGCAGAGGAACCGTTTCCTGTTAACCTGCTGCTGGTCTGATCTGATCCAGCTGCAGGACAGAGGGAACATCTGTCCCCCAGAATAACAGACTGGCGCCCCCTAGAGGTTTATGTTATTATTTACCACCATTTAATTTAACATTTAATTGAATATTTATTTAATTTTGTCCCTTTTTATCCTTCATTCTCTCAGAATCTCCATGATTCTGAAACCATTTTATGATCTAAACCTCCTGAACCAGAACTAAAATCCACAGAGAATAAATAATCTGCCTCTAATCCAGCTGTGACCCTCTGTGACCTCAGGGTCATCCAGACACTGCAGCTCCAGGACCAACAGCGCCCCCTGGTGGCAGCGGCTCAGGTTTCATCCAGAGGCTGCTGCTTCATCATCATCATCATCATCATCATCATCATCATTGAGAACCTAAACTAATATCCTGTATTGATGAAATGTTAATAGAAAAAAGTTAAATATTAAAGTATAAGGAGTTAATAAACAGCTACGAACCCAGACTGAATCAAATCCTCTCTAGTTTAGTTATTGATCTGAATCCAGTCTGACATGTTTATAGTTTTAATCAGTCTGATTGGTTCATCCTGTAGCAGCAGCTGCTCTGCCCCCTGCTGGTCATCTGGCTGAACTTCATCTAAACTCAGAAACAGTTTGATTCTCTGAGCTCCTCATTTATTCATCAACATTATTTTAATTATAAATTA
>NW_015115889.1:27993-30891 GCF_001443285.1 Poecilia latipinna
CGTTTAAAGTCACTTCAGAGAACTGAGATATAAACCTGGTTCTGTTCCTCCAGAACCTCAGACGGTTCTATGAACCAGTTTTCTGTTTCTGGTTCCTCTTCCTCTGTCTGTTTATTTTAATTTCATAAAATAATTTTATGATCTAAACCTCCTGAACCAGAACTAAAATCCACAGAGAATAAATAATCTGCCTCTAATCCAGCTGTGACCCTCTGTGACCTCAGGGTCATCCAGACACTGCAGCTCCAGGACCAACAGCGCCCCCTGGTGGCAGCGGCTCAGGTTTCATCCAGAGGCTGCTGCTTCATCATCATCATCATCATCATCATTGAGAACCTAAACTAATATCCTGTACTGATGAAATGTTAATAGAAAAAAGTTAAATATTAAAGTATAAGGAGTTAATAAACAGCTACGAACCCAGACTGAATAAAATCATCTTTAGTTTAGTTATTGATCTGAATCCAGTCTGACATGTTTATAGTTTCAATCAGTCTGATTGGTTCATCCTGTAGCAGCAGCTGCTCTGCCCCCTGCTGGTCATCTGGCTGAACTTCATCTGGACTCAGAAACAGTTTGATTCTCTGAGCTCCTCATTTATTCATCAACATTATTTTAATTATAAATTAGTTAATAAATTACCTGCCTTTTAGCTTCTCTGTGCACAGAAAGAGTTTCAGCTGTTTCCATGGTAACGACCTCACCAACCCAGGCCAGGCAGGAGATTGATGATTTCACTGATGATGTCATCACTGAGCATGACCTTTGAACTGACTTTGTCTCAATGGATAAATTATAAATGAAGCTTTTTAAAGAGTTTGTCTTTATGCTTCTGGATTTCTGTTAGTTTTCTTGGATGTGACTTTGATGTTAAACTGCCTGTTAAACTTTCCTTCTTTCAGCAGCAAGTTTTATTATATTATAGATGAATCTATACACATAACTACAGCCCACACAACACTGCCTGAGGAACTGCTGTCACATAAAAATTAATAATAAATCAATCTTTGCACATAACTGTCTAGAACAAGGTGTTTGGTCTGTAATGCATTTATTAAATAATGGAGGTTTTGTGTCTTTTGAAGATGTTGGTGTTAAATATAACCTGCAAATAAATAAAAGTGAATTTCTAAGAATGATTAGAGCTATTGCCCCAAATATTTTACGTACAGCTAAATGTTTTTCTGAGATCCCAGATTACAGAACCCTGATCTACCTGGACTTAATGGGCCCAGTGTCACAGGTAATAAACTAAACTCAAAAATTAGGGAATATTTTATTAGTACTATTTTTCCTTTTGTATCAAATCCAAATTTTATATCACATTTCTTCTCAAAGGTTCAAAGGGAAAAAAATTAGAACAAATTATTTAAATCTTCCCGTTAAAAGCTAAGGATCCACTTCAAAACCTTTTCATGTGTTTTTCCTTAGACTTCGATTTGCTATTGATGATGAAACTTGTTTACTTTGTGACGTGATATTGAATCGACTGAACATCTTTTCCATGAATGTGTGTAAAGCTTTCTGGGATGATGTGCACCACTGGCTTCCCCTAAAACTCCAAACTGAATTTTGTAATAAAAACTTTATTTTTGGAACTATGAGAAAAGAAAATAAATTTGAAAGGCTACTAAATGTAATAATTATTATGGGCAAGTTTTTCATTCACAAATGTCGTTTTACCAGAAAGTCTACACTTTCTTCTTTTCAGGAAGTCTTCATTTGTGGTGTCCTGCTATCATCCAGCTCCCATCCTCTCATATCAGGAATGAAAAATTAAATACACACAACATGTTGGAAACCTGTGTTTGGTGACTGACTTTTATTTGTCAGGCTTAAGTGACAAAAGTAGGAAAAAGACCGTTTGTCTTGGCGTTTAAAATAACAACACAAAACAGCGTAAGAAGACCTCCAGACAAGATCTCGTTTGTTTATTTGTTTTATAATTATATTATTGCTTATTTTTAAGCAACAGCTGCCGATTAAACTGAAAGTTACAACCTTGACATGATTATATGAGTTGTTTTTACCGAGGAATCGATCAGAAGCGCCGTGAAAATGGTCAGATCCGCCTCTCTGGCTGCAATGCGCGCTCCCGACGCAGGGGGGCAGATTTTCACCCCCTGCTTCCCCCCTCCATCCTGTCTGGGAAGTCGGGATTTCCCAGTTTTCCATTACCACTGTAACGCATCATAAGTTCCGCCTTCACTTCCACCCTTTTCGCCTCTGCAGGGCTCAGCCTCAGTCCGCGGTGAGTTTTCACTATCTGAGTTTATTTCATTTATTCTAGTTCCACCGCTTTTCTAACTGTCTGTCGTGTTTTAAGTTAAACTTCAGTGTTTTGATGTTTCGACAAAAATATTTTCCACTTAGAAAATTCACATGAATCCGAGCTTCTACCGGAGAGACCGAACCAACAGGACATGGATTCTTCTCTGACTGGGTCTCTGCTGCTGCTGTCTGTGGTCTTCATGCAGTTTGTCTCTGCTGCAGGTGAGATTCAGCTGTTAAGTTAAACTTTACTTAACAATAGTGTTACTTATTTCCCTGACATGACTGTGTAGGACCAAAACTGACATAATCAAAATGTATATTTTTGTTTTTCCCTTTTCTTTAAACACGTGTTTGCGTCAGAAATACAAGTTCTGTCTGAGCCTCCACATGAAAATGAGTCGTCAGGAGTTCTAACATTATTTTCTAATAAAGTTGAGCTGGAGCTTAGCCTGAGTACAGTGTGAAGTTCAACCAATCAGCCTGATGACACTGCCCCTCGTTTGCGTTCATCTTTTCTTGATGACGATCCTGCAATGCACAAGGAAAAGTAAAGGAGACACGGAGTGACAAGAGCAAAAGGAAAAGATCAAATGTACAAATTTCTCGATTAAAACACATATTTAA
>NW_015115889.1:35511-44164 GCF_001443285.1 Poecilia latipinna
CTGACATAATCAAAATGTATATTTTTGTTTTTCCCTTTTCTTTAAACACGTGTTTGCGTCAGAAATACAAGTTCTGTCTGAGCCTCCACATGAAAATGAGTCGTCAGGAGTTCTAACATTATTTTCTAATAAAGTTGAGCTGGAGCTTAGCCTTATTGTTACAGCAAAGTACAGTGTGAAGTTCAACCAATCAGCCTGATGACACTGCCCCTCGTTTGCGTTCATCTTTTCTTGATGACGATCCTGCAATGCACAAGGAAAAGTAAAGGAGACACGGAGTGACAAGAGCAAAAGGAAAAGATCAAATGTACAAATTTCTCGATTAAAACACATATTTAAGGAAAAACAAAAACGTATAAATTTCTGCCTTTTTGTCTAATTATGTCAGTTTTGGTCCTCTATACAGGTGGGGGCGGGGGGTGAGGGGTCGCTGATCACCCACTTACTGGAAACCTTTTCTTTTCTACTGCTAAGAATAAAACCAAAACTAAATGTGAAATCCAGAAAGTCTTATTCAATAAATTAGGTCATACATCAGGCTTGTCAGAATAATATTATCTTTCAAAAATAACTGTTCAGCAGGTATTAAATATGTTATGAAATATAAATATGTTAAAATTTATCTAATTAATCTATATAATGTCTTTCATGTGGTGATGGAACTGCTGACAGGAACTTTTCAGTCTAATTCATGAGATCAGTCTGTATATTTGCTGGATGCTTTCCTGCAGTTGAAAAGTTTCACAATTCAGAAATATTTTTTGTGAAGAATTATCACAGTTTTATTTTTTTAGTGCTAAAAGCATCAACAACATAAGATCCTATAACAATCAAAATGTTATTACAATTTTCAAAAACAGATTAACTGTGTAACCAAATGAATCAAACTTTGTATTTTTCAGTTATGTGATTCTGACTCTACAGCTGTCCCTCAGGCATAGCGTCCTAAAGGACTGGTGGGGACATGTCCCCACTGGTATGGACATGTCCTGAGGAGAAGTTTAAAAATAAATGAGTGAAAACTTTTGCTATAAGAAATAATCATGAGATAAATAGAGTTGACCGTCTATGAGATGTGTAATAATCTGTACATCTGCAAATCAGTTGTTAAAATTCTTTAGTTGGTCAAACTGGTTAAAACTGCTGAGTCCTATTTTATGAGCTGTTTTTACTTTAGAAAGAGGCAGAACCAGTTGAATTTCCAGTCAACTGGTATCAATAAAATCTATCAGAATCTGGCAGCTTGTGTGCTAACATAGATTTATCTTGCTGGTTGTGAGGTAAATTATGAAGTTCATCCTGGACTGACAGTCATTATGCTGATTAAAGACTGGAGCCATTTTGTTCAGAGGAAATGGAAGAAGATGTTTTCTGGGCTGTTTTCCACATATAGGAAACCAAATTCACAAATTCAGCTTCGTTGCCTCAAAATTTTATTCACAGAAAAATGACTAAGTCTTTTCTTACTTGTTAACCAAAGTCTGAAGTTCAGATCAAATAAATGCATCCACTGATTATTTAGCTGAAGAAAAACACAAAGTTAATATACAGGGAAGAATTAAACAATAAAAAAAATAATAAAAAATTCTTATTTTAATGGGCTTTAAATTTGAAATTCCATCTCAGATGGTATTTACTGGGTGTCTCCTAGAGCCAGTAGTAACTCCTTCTTTTCCTTTATGTGACCAACATCTGATCTTTTCTTGACTTTCTGAACAACACAGATCTGATTTTTACAGATGTGACCCAGACCTCTTGGATATCTGGTTATAGTAGTTCTGGGTTTATCAATGAAGTTTAATTTTATTGTGACTTTTTGTTTGTCTAATTCAGTTAGTTTTAGTTTTCAGAGTGGCATTGCTAGTTTTTATTATTACTGGTTAAATATTACTTAGCTTTAGTTTTTATTAGTGTTATTTTTTTCATGCTTTGGTTCATTTTTATTAGCAGAATTCAAAAAAGTCCAAGTATTGTACAAACCGGATTCCAAAAACGTTGAGACACTAAACCAGTGTTTCCCAACCCTGGTCCTCCAGGCACAAGTTGGGACACGGCCATTTTTATCACAGTGTGGCATCTCCTCCCCTTCTTACAACACTCAGACGTCTGGGGACAGTGGAGACCAGTTTCTCAGGTTTAGAAGTAGGAATGCTCTCCATTCATGTCTAATACAGGCCTCTGACTGTTCCATCGTCTTGGGCCTCTTTGTCACACCTTCCTCTTTATGATGCGCCAAATGTTCTCTATAGGTGAAGATCTGGACTGCAGGCTGGACATTTCAGTACCCGGATCCTTCTCCTACCATGATGCTGTGATTGCTGCAGAATGTGGTCTGGCATCATGTTATTGAAAAATGCAGGGTCTTCCCTGGAAGAGACGACGTCTAGATGGGAGCACATGTTGTTCTAGAACCTGAACATGGCTCTCTGCTTTAATGGGGCCTTTCCAGACATGCAAGCTGCCCAGGCCACCAGCTCTCATCCAACCCCAGACCATCAGTGATGCAGCTTCTGAACGTTGATAACAACCTGGGTTATCCTTGTCCTCTCTGGTCCGGATGACATGGCGTCCCAGTGATCCATAAAGAACTTCAAATCGTGACTCATCTGACCACAGAACAGTCGTCCATTTTGCCTCCCTCCATGTTAAATGAATCCTGGCCCAGTGCAAACGGCTGAGCTTGTGGAGCTGCTTAGAAATGGTTTCCTCTTTGCTCTGTAGAGTTTCAGCTGGCAGCGGCGGATGGCACGGTGGATTGTGTTCACTGACGATGCTTTCTGGAAGTATTCCTGAGCCCAGGCTGTTGTTTCCTTGACGTTCCTGTTTGAGGTGCAGTGGCGTTTAAGGGCCAGGAGATCATCAGCATCCAGTAGTTTTACAGCCTTGGCCCTTACGCACAGCCATTGTTCCAGATCCTCTGAATCTTTTGATGATGTTATGCACAGTTGATGATGATAACTTAAAAGTCTTTGCTATTTTACGCTGGGTAACACCATTCTGGTATTGCTGCACTATCTGTCTGCACAACAATGGTGGAATTGGTGATCCTCTCACCATCTTGGCTTCAGAGAGACTGACTCTCTAAGAAGCTTTTTATACCCAATCATGTTGTCAATTGACCTAATTAGTGTTAATTGGTCTTCCAGCTGTTTGTTATATGTTCAATTTCCTTTTTCCAGCCACTTATTGCTACTTGTTCCAACTTTTTAGGGATTTGTAGACACTGAAATTTTGAATCAACATATTTTTCCTTTAAAATTTTACATTTACTCAGATTAAACTTTTGATCTGCCATCTATGCCCTATTCTGAATAAAATATTGACATTTGCCATCTCCACATCATTGCATTCAGTTTTTATTCACAATTTGTTTGTAGTTTGATTATGTTCATCTATTGGGCAATTGATACTCAACAGAAGATGCTATTTTCCAAAAATGGATCCAGTGATTGTTAAACACCAACCAGCGGCGTCACCATCATCATCATCTCAGCAGAGAGGGACACGACATTTTCAGATGTATTTTAAGTGATTTATCATCATGTCACTTTCATCAGCAGCTTTCATTAGTGATCATTGGCCACTGAGAGCCTCAGAGCAGCATGAGGGAACACACTGTAGTGCTTTAACTAGACACTAACAAAGTTTTAGCTGCCAAACTCTGAGTTGACACAATTATCCTCAAATATTTACAGGATCAGCAGCAGATCAGCCAAATGGCAGCACAAGACATAGTGTTCAGAAAAACAACATTCCTATGTGCAAATTATGACTTAAGTTAACAGCCTAAAACGCCCCATGATTTAATTTAATGGCCAAAGTGACATGAGGGAGGGACATTCAGGCTGCTGCCCCAGAAACCTGCCCAGGGATAATATTTTAATATAATTACTGAAATTACTTTGTTATGCAGTTGCATATAACATGCTAACAAACGGCACAACTCTTACAGATAGTTTATAAATAGGAGACATAAATAAAAGTACAGGAGTAATCCATTCAAAATGAGTCTTTATGTTTTATTTGGAGAAATTTCTAATAGTTCTTCTCACCACAGATCCAACTTTTGTCTTTACAACGAACTTCTCTTATAAATATGACAGTTTCCATTTAGATTTGTGATTCTATGCATCAGAACTTCAGGATGACCTGCTTCATGTTCAGTAAATTAGATGAAAAGTATTTCAGTAACTCAGCTCACAAGTTAAACACATCATACAGATTAATGCCCCACAAGCTGTTTTAAACTTTTATTTAATGACGATTTGTAGCTTACAGCTAATGAAAACATTTCTGATTAATAAAAACCTTAATGCAGGAATGTGGGTCTAATGTTTAATATCTGCCTAAGTTGTTTTCAACATCTGATAAACGAGCCCATATTTAATTTATTAAATATGACTGTAAATATGAGGTGGTGATTGTTCACATGGTGCTAATATTATGTAACCAGGATGAGGAGAAGCTTAATGTGGGACTTTTATAGCAGGAGCCGCTGCTCCATGTGACCCGACTGCAGAAATCAATGTTACTTCAGTTCATGGTGGCTTTAGCTTACAACAATTTAACTGTTTACTTATCACAGTCGATTTAAAGAAGCAGCTTGGCAGGATTACATGAAACTTCACTGACTTAAATCAGTTTCACACCCAAAGTCAGAAAACGTTCAGCAGCTTAACTTCCCTCAACACGTTTTCCAGATTCAACGGTGAATTTTTAAAGCTAGAAGTTCATGAGGAGATGAAGGCGGCACTGGATCTCCAGGAGTCGTTTTTTAATAATAATAACAATAAATTTAATTTATAATGCACTTTTCATTAATAAAAATCTCAAAGTTCTACATGGTTTCACATTTTTGACCCGGTTAACTTGAATAAATCTTCTAAATAAGGCCGTGGGGGGTCAGGCCTTCTGGATGACTGTAGTTTGGTGTTGGTGACTCTGGAGGTGCTGCGTTTCCTCCTCGCTCTTCCTGAGGGAGGAACTAACGGGTCTAACGGTACCTTCCTGGTTTGCAGTGGTTCAGTGGATCGATTCCTCTCTCACCATTAATTACTTTCAAACTACAAATAATCATAATGTGACTTGGATGTAACACAGCGATTTATAGAAATGTAGTGAAGTAGAAAGTACAGATACTTTCTGTAAAATGTAGTGGAGTAAAAGTAGAAAGTATCCATGATTAAACCTACTAAAGTACAGATATGTTGAAATTGTACTCAACTAAGATAATAAAGTAGTAATACTTTTACATCCCAGCTCTGGTTAACCCAAATAAAAACAAATGAAACTAAGATTTGTCCAAATTAATAAACATTTATGATTCCTTCTGGTTGGTCATTGTTGCTTTTTCGTCTTATTGCTGTGAGAAACTTGGAAACTGGTTTCTGGAAACGGCTCACTAACTGCATCTGTTAAAGAAAAACAAAACATGTTTTAAATATGTTTTATAAGTACTAAAACAACCTGACTGGACTTGATGAAAACACCATCCAGTTACAGTCTGTCCTGTTGGAAACTCAACATTCCTGCCAGCTAAGATGAGCTGCAGGAAGAAATAAAATTCACCAACAACAACCAATTATAATTTACCACTTCAGACGACAGATGATCTCATGAGAGGGAGAACAGGATCGATATGTTTCACCTCCTCCATTAGCTTTAAGGTTACGAACAAAGCAAAATGTTTAAAAGGTTAAACTAATGCAAAGGTTGTGAGCAATATGACTAACTTATTAATTAGTTAACCATAAATCCAGAATAATTTTCAGCCCTAATTCAATAATAAATGAATATTCTGGTCTTTGTATTGGATCTGTTATAGAGCTGAGACTCCAGTTCAACTGGTTCATTCTCCAAAACACAACAATATTCTGACTATGCAGATGATTTTAGTCTAAAATGTATTTTTAATTTCAAATATTTAATTTGGTTTATATTTTTTTAGGGTTGTCAACATGAACACATGCTATTAATCTGAAAGTTTTAACTTGGTTAAATAATGCAGATTAATCCAACCACCTATTTCCAGAACCAGATGTGTTTCTGGTTCTGGACCGGTTCAGGTTTCCTCAGTCTGACCCACAGGCTGGACCAGGTGATCACTGTCTGACCTTTGACCCTGAGGTCCTTCCTCACCACCAACTGCTCGAAGTCATGATGTATTTATTTTCAATGAAAGCATTAAACTATGAATGAATGATGATAGTTTAGATTCATAATAACTGTGAGGTCAGAGCTCCGACTGCAACCTGCTGCAGGACCAACATGGAGGCCGAGTCCAGTTCTGCTGACCAGCTGGACATGAAGGAGACGCTGATGTGTTGGTGATTTTTACTGCTATAAATCCATTAAGATTATTAGACCCACTTTTTTACTTCCTTCCATTAAACTATGATCAGTTATGACACTAGCAAAGTAACTGGCCAAGTGACCAGATAATAGGAGTAGTTATCGAAGAGTGGAGGAAATAAAATTCATTCTATAAAACTCTGTTATTAACATTTTAGTAATGATGTGTTCATAAAACTACTGAGATAGAAACTTGATGTTTCTCCTGGTATTTGGACCTGCAGACTGAGACCCTGAACGGTTCAAACCCAGTTCAGAAATACCAGTTGCTATGCCTTTCCAGTGACCTGCCTCCAACATGAAGGGAGCTTTATAGCTAAAACTGATTGATTGAAATAAAACAAAGTTTGACATAATAGACTCATATTAACCAGCTGAGATCATCAATGAGCCTCAGAGACTCTGATAGATTCAGATTTTCTATTTATTAATTTAGTTCCTCCAATAAACTGGTGAAATGTTTTTTCCTGAAGCTTTTATGGCTGTTTTGATCAAATGTTTTCTTTAAAAAAAATAAAAGCATAGCAGAAACTCCTGCAGTTTTTATTGTGAACACATTTTTTTAAACATTTAAAATTGTTTCCGGAAGCTGACCTTTGACCCTGAACCGGTCTGTTAGGTTCTCACAGCAGCTTGTTGTTCCAGCAGCAGAAACTGATGAGTCTTCATCACCTACACTGATCACACTTTGACCTCTGACCTCTGCTCTGTGTTTCCTCTCCTGTAGGTCAGAAAAACGTGACGATCAAAGCTGAACCTGGAGAGAACGTCATTCTGCCATGTGAAGATCCTGATCAGGGGGAAATCATAGTCGCAGAGTGGAAGAGAACTGATCTGAGAGAAGAATTTGTCCTCCTGTACAAAGACGGGCAGATCAATCCAGCAGACCAGCTTCCGTCTTACAGGAACCGAGTTGATCTGCTGCTATATCAGATAAAGAAAGGAGACGTGTCTCTGCTTCTGAAGAACACAACGACTGATGACAGCGGGACGTATGAATGTCGAGTTACTAAAGGAAACGTTGTGGAAAAACTGATCAGCACCATCAGCCTCCAGGTTTCTCCTCCAGGTGAGAGTTTGTCTCTGGATCAGAACCAGCAGCTTCCTGGTTCTGATCCAGATCAGATGATCTTCAGTCATCTCCTACCTGAAGATCAGACTGGAGGTTAAAGGTCACATACAGTATTTGATTAATTCTAACCTGTAAACTTTGATTCATGCCAATTAAATTTGATTGAATCTTTTACCATTTTATGTCCGACTGTCCAGGTTATGTTGTGTAAAACATCACCAAACAATCAGGTTTATTTCTATATTGTGAACAACAGACAGATTATTAAAGACAGTCAGTGATGAAGCAGCTCCAGATGAAAAACTCCACCAGGTGAACTTCTGGTGACGCCATGAAAAGACAAGCAGCCTGATTCCTCCACTCTGGGGAAAGGTTTTTAAAGCTAGATTATATTTAACAACATGGTGGATATTCTACAACAAATTGACAAATTACAAAAACTACAGATGTCTACTGTCAGGAAAGAAGCTGATAAATGTAAATAAACTACGGAGAAAGAAACCTGCCAACATAAAGACAACATGGAGACGAAGTTACAGAGTTAAACCAACTGAGAAAGGATCACGCTGATGCTAATAACAATCTGAAGCTACTTTAAGGGTTGAATCATCACTGACTGAACGAAAGACAAAACGTAAGCAGGAAATAACCGACACCAACCACAGAGCGAACGGAGGACCAGCTGCTCCTCCATGAGCTACGACTGATGCTACAGAGAGAAGCTAATCGCTCAGCTAAATGTGAGGAACTGAATCAAGAGCGAGACGAAACAATCTACACATTTATGGAAGAGGGAGAAGAAAAGAACAACATGATGCCACCTCACTCAGACTACTGCAGGATATGGATCTGTGTAGACTAGCAGTTCTCAGCATGGGCGTTCAGAGGACAGCAGGGGGCGCTGGCGGAAATTTTTACAAAAGGGGGGCGCTGGGATGCCTCTGGGGGCGTTTGGTTGAAGGTAAACTTTACACCTTAAATGCACAACAATACCAGTTTAGACTTTGAGCAACTTGGTAAAACTGTATTGTGTAACATTAGATCATGCTTGGCTGCAACTCTATCGATGGCAGCTCTCCTTGTATTCAGTATCTGTAGCTTTTGGCGCAGCTCCGTTCTCCTGCTACTAGTAGCTTCACCGCATCAGTTCAGCGTTACACCGGCTAATGATGGTGCTGTGCTTCACTTTTTCTGGTATTTTTGTACAGATGTTTTGGCAGTTCTGTGATC
>NW_015115889.1:45575-46786 GCF_001443285.1 Poecilia latipinna
CAGATTACTTAACATATTATATGTGAAACAGTTTTCTGTGGATCGCGCCTTGCTGACATTAGATGCTGAAAAAGCTTCTGACAGGATCGAATGGAGTTACCTCTTTGATAGGTTTGGCCTAGGAAACAAATATTTTAAATGGATTCAGTTACTATCCACTGAGCCAGTAGCGGCTGCACAGTGTCGCAGTTGGTAGAGCTGTTACCTTGCAGCAAGAAGGTTCTGGGTTCGATTCCCAGCCCCGGTCTTTCTGCATGGAGTCTCCATGTTCTCCCTGTGCATGGTGGGTTTTCTCCGGGTTCTTCGGTTTCCTCCCACAGTCCAAAAACATGAAAATAGTCTCTCATATTTACAAGCATGAAAATGATCTGCAAACAGAAATCCCAGTATGAAATAATTCATCCTGGGTCAGACACAAACTACTAACACAAGGCTTGGATTACTACAATACAAATGGATATTTAGAACGTATATCATTTCTGTAAAACTTCACCATTTCAACTGAGGTATTCCTGATGTTTGTGTTAAATGTAATATCGATAAGGATATTCTTTTCCAATGCATGGAGCTTCAAACCTTCTGGAAGGAGGTCATCATGTTCATCTCTCGTTTGATTGAACAGGATGTTCCAGTGGACAGTAAACTTTGCTTACTGGACATTTTTCCAGATGGATTTAAAGGACGCACAGATATTTTGAGACTATTTTCACTCCATAGGGGAGGAGGTCTGACTGTACGCTAAACCCCCAAATGGAGACTCCAAATGGCACACTTGGACAACACCTGTACATCCTCATAAATAAATATCCAAAATTACATTTCTTTTTTGTGCTATTTTGATCAGTCTTGAAATCCACAAGCAGAATACTTTATTCTATAAATTTATTGTATTTTCCAGTCCATACATTCAACACTCAATGTGTATTTACAAGAAATAAAAATGAAAAATCTGGGTGAAGCAAAATTTTTGAATGTGTTGCAAATGTAATAGCTATTAACTACTTATAGTTTAAGTATTTTTGACTGCAAAAATAGAAAATGTAGTTTGTCGTCTTCATAAAGAGACCAAGCTTTTTCATGTACTCCAAATTGTTCAAGAACAGCAGCTGATTTAGCTTGGGTATGCCTTTCAGCCATTTTTGGTGATTTAGTGGTCGACGGTTCAGGGGTTGATGAAAAATAATCTGATTATGAAAATCTTCTGATGGATG
>NW_015115889.1:51957-53358 GCF_001443285.1 Poecilia latipinna
CTCAGAGCTTCATGTCCATGTGGACTGAAGGACGTCCTGATGTGGGACAGAACCAGAACCCTGACAGAACCGGCCTCAGTCCAACTGGACCTTCTGTCTCCAACAGAGGACAGGAAGTTCTGCAAGGTTTAGTGTTAACCGGTTTGTAGAATCAGAAGTAGGTACGGCTTGGAGTCGTGATTGGGTTGAATAATTGATCCAACTGATGCAAACAGGTTTGTTTATACTGCTATTTATTGCAGTGGCAATAATAATAATAATAATAATCAGTGATACTTCAAAACCTAATAGAGTCCAAAAGAAGTCAAAGAACAAGGGGAGAATAGTTCTTTTCCTTTTAATACTCCTTAGACCAGGGGTGTCCAAAGTCGGTCCTGGAGGCATCCTGCATGTTTACGTTCTCTCCCTGGTGGCAGTAACATCCTCCTCAGCAGTCAATGTTCTCCTTAGGCCTCTAATGAGCCATCATTTGTTGCAGGTGTGCTAAACCAGGGAGAGACTAAAACATGCAGGATGCCGTCCCTCGAGAACCAACTTTGGACACCCCTGCCTTAGAGTTTAGTTTGTTTGTTTCCTGTGTGGAGTGTAGTTCCATTCTCCTACCACCAGGTGGTGTGTGGGGTAGCTCGCCATCCTCCGTCATCAAGTGAGTCAATAAAGGGGGAAAAAAACCTGATCTAAAAGGCCAGAAAACACACTTTAAGTTCATATATAAATGTTATATTTCTATAAGCTAAATAGAGGAAAAAAACAATTAAATATATACTTGCTATGTATTGACAACAACTTCATAAAAATAGAAAAGAAAATAAGTCCTTTTAAAAAGTGCACTTCATAATTCAAGTTCAAAATTGCTCAAATTAGCAGTCGTTGCAAACAACGACTAATAATAAATCAAATCAATCAACTTAAGAATGTGATTAGTCAAAGTAGCTACAAACAAAATCATATTGAGTACCAGACTTCATTGCTGCACCAGCATTTAATGCAACAACAAACAAACAGAAACCATGAAAAACAATCAAATCTAAAGTTGAAGCTGTTAAATGTTAAAGGTGTGGTCTTTAATTCTGCTTTAACAGTGTGACTTTTCCGTAAGTAAGTAATTGGTAAGTGGACTGAACTGATGTGGCAACTGATTGTCGAGTTGNCCCTGTACTCGAAGCGTTCAATGAATCTTATGAAAAAGGCCTCCTGCCCCATCATTACGTTTGGTAACTATTTCTGTTCTGGTAAAACCAGGTAAACCCCCAACAGAAATGGGCTCATTTAGACCCATTTCTTTAATGACACAAACATTCTGTGCAAAGTTTTGGCTCAAAGGATTGAAACGCATATTCCTAATTTAATCTCAAATGACCAAAACGGATTTGTTATTGGGCGCCAAGCCTTTCACAATAC
>NW_015115890.1:0-1676 GCF_001443285.1 Poecilia latipinna
AAGCAGGAGAAAAATGGCGTCCACGCAACGGTTAGACTTGTTGGTTTGAGAGGAGGAGGTGGGCGGAGCTTGTTAGAGTTAAATTGACACGACGTGTATACACTCTGTAAATTTACACCGACACTAGGTGGCATTATACTCAATCTGTTGTTGTATTAGCTCTGAAAGAGTCAATGAATTGTGACACCGCATATTTAACACTGCGAAATTTACTGTGTTGGTAAATCTAAAATAAAGTTATTAATACAGTAGGAGAAGCAAATGGTGTGAATTTGTAAATTTCATCCTCTACTTTGGATTATTTCCATTAACTCAGTCGTTGCCTTCCCTTTTAATGCAGCTGGGCAAACTTTGTGGCCATTCACTAAGGTTGATGTGTCTTTTGGTTAAAAAATCAGAAAAATGGATGAAAATTTAAATTTCTACATTTTTGGTGCATTTTTGAACATTCACGTCTTGCAATCATTGTGTGGCAACCTGAGGGTGGATTTTCTTTTTATTATGAACCCAAATATAGAATATAAAAGGTTACAATGACCAACAACGCCACCTGGAATAACTCCAGGAAAATGTAATGTAATAAGGACACAGGTAAGTTCTGCTGGAAATGAGGAGACGAGATTCAGAAAATTCTACAAAAATGTATTAAACTTCAATATCTTTTTAAATTTCCAATAATCTGAAATTGAATGGTTAAAACAGTGAATGCATTTGACAAGATCTATTATAATAAAATGTCTAAATTTCAAAGGAAACTGAGGTTTACCAATGGGGGAGGTAGTGAGGGAAGGGGCAACATCCAGTGCAGAAAAAGGGGACCACCCTGGACACTACAAAAACACAGCAAACAAAGAAAGAAAAAAATGCTCCAACAAAACACACAAGACAAGACACCGCCACCACAGAAGCCTCAGTCCCTAAAAGAAAGACTAAATGAAACAATAGGAGTAAAACAGTGGTACAATAGCTCTGCAAGGTTGCACTTTATCCCCTTAGAAGTGTCATCAATGCTCCTGGCAGCAGGGAAAGTGCAGGTTGGTCTTTTAAAACAATTTATAGATGTGCAAAACAGCGAGTGTCACTCCAGGTGCAATGCTGATGAGTCAGAAGGCTAAAAAGAATAGAGCAAATTATTAATACAACTGCTAACAAAAACATAACTTGCAGCAGCTGCTTACCTGTGACCTGATAAATGACTGCACTGCCAAATAATCAGATTCCCAATTCCGCCTAGATGCAGTGCAACTGTAAGAAAACGCTATGTGAAGGTTTTGTTTACATGGGGTGAATGTTGCCTAGCCACACTAGCCCTTACCTTCCTGTTAGCAAACAGATGAACGGACGGATCGGTCCAGATATTGGAGGTGCAGCAAAGGAGGCCAGAACGGTGCAAACAAAAGAAGCAGATTCAGTTGACGTCACAACGCAAACAGCCTCATGACAGGTGAAGGCTTGCTTATATGCAGCAGCCGAAATTGGCCTTAAAGTGCTGCTACAATTGAAAAATTGCAAGAAAGAATTAATGAATATCAATTGCTGTTTGTTCTGTGCCAGGACAATTTTATTCTTCTAAAAGGAAATCTCAAGTCCTGATGTAATGAAGTCCTGCTGATTACATCTTCATTCCATATGGCAGCAAAGTAGCAGGCCAAATCAGCTAACCAGGAATTTGTGTT
>NW_015115890.1:6221-14423 GCF_001443285.1 Poecilia latipinna
GTCACTGACCTCTAGGGGCTCTCTTTCTGGGTTTAAAATAAATAGTTTAAACAGCAAAACATTTGAATATTTCGTTCTGTTTGAGATGCCACTGAGTGGCAACACACTCTCAGTCTGCCGTTTAACATTGGTTAAGAATTAATTCTCCGAAAGGTTACTGATTTGTGATTCTGTCAAAAATTAACAAGACATAATGTCTTGTCTGTAGCCTTGTGAAATGGTTGTTTAGACTACATACAGTATATATGTAGTCCAGATTGAGGCATCTGCAGATTGAGGCACCACTGCCTCAATCTGGCTAAAATTAGCATCCCTACCTGAATTCCTGAGTGGGCAGGTTAAAAACATTGGATGACACCAGGAAGACATGGCAGAATCTGAACTACGGCTACAGATTTAAGAGATGGAGTTAGCGCTAATAGCAACATGCAAAACAGAGACAATGAAAGAAGTTTACAGACTAATTTATTTATCTCTGAATAAAATATTTAGTTAGTGAAGTAGAGCTTTATATTTTTTCATTTTAACACCTTAAAACACTTGTTATTTAGAAACCCAATGCAATAACCAAAATGTATTCCTTCCCCTCAGATAATGTCCTTCTCCAATTTGAAAGAACTTTAAAGATTCTCTGTGCCAACCAGCTAACTGTCACATGATCAGAGAAGCGTCATATTGATTGGCTAAAAGCCACCGTATTTGTTCTTGTGTTCACTCATTTGGCAAAGGGTCACCAGATAGCCACATTTGCAGACAATTTTTTGCAGCAAATTTTTGCAGGTTAACTTTTGAAGATGAATTTCTGTAGATGAATATTGGCTGCAGTTTTTAAAGAAAAAAAAAAGAAAAGAAAAATAATAATCACACATAGTTGCACAGGATAAAATATATTTATTCCATGAATTAATAAGTGTAAAAATGTTTTCACATGTCTGCCTTAAGAGTCAATGAGACAACAGTTTGACAAGCTTAGTTTGTAGAAGATTATGGATTGTTGTTGCTGTGTCACCTAAAAAAAACTGAAACCTATTTGAATAAATGACTGAGATCTTCTGAGAAATCACCTGGTCTACTAAAGGGAAATAAGGAAAACACTATAAGAACCTTGAACTCTTTATCAGAACTGTAACGATTCTCTCTCTGCTGCAGCACATTTTCTCCTCAGGTTGATTCTTTACCTCCTTTTATCAATAGGAAAGCAGCTGCAGCAAATGATTGAAAAACAAATGCAGCTACCTAAGGAGCGATTTGAAAAATCATTGGAAACTAAAGACTAATTTTAGTAGGTTTAAGTTCTTTAGTTATATATTAGGTGAAAGAGTTCTCCCTCGTCCTCTCTCTCTGTATTTTGCAGAATATTTTCTGTCACTGTCATGGGGCGTGGATCTTCGAAACCATGTAAGTTACAATTTGATTTGGTTGAGACATATACAGTGATTATTTCACTGATTCATTTCAGGTTTTTGCATATATTGCAGATTTTCAGCAAATTTGATTTTCCCCTTCAAATTAAATTTATCTTGAACTTTTTTTTAAGCAGAAAGTAAAATAAAGTTACATGTTAATCATTGAGAATAAACACTGGAACATAGTTGTTAGAGAATGTCTGAAAAGCTTTACAATGGAAACTGTATTGGGTTTATAATTATTAAAATTTTGACTCAGAACATTTTCCCTGTCTTGTTTTGCTTAGCTCCTCCTCCATGTAAGTATTATTTTTTCCATTTTTCATTTTAATGTTTTCCTTTACTCACTTTAGAGTAAAATTGAATCTATTCACCACCACTGCCTCAATGTACTACAAAAACAACCATTATGTTTATTATCCCCTTACTTTAATATAAACATTAATTATATTTTTAGTCAGTTGTTGACCTAAGTAATGTGTCTCTTTGCTCCTTTCAGCTCCACCTCCATCTCCATGTGAGTACAACTTATTATTCATGCTAACACAGCAGAAAGTGTTTTTCTTACCTCAATAAAGAAATGAATTGTTTTATCTACTGATCTCTTGACTCATGTTACTAATATATTTGACATCATTTAGAAAAGCTAATTCTTCCATCTACTTCAACACACTGTTCTGGTTTTAAGACTTTGCTGTGAATTCTCCTTCACAGTGCGGGTGGTGCAGCTTGGCTGAAATATGAGGAATTAAGGGCCAATCGTATATCAACGGCATAACGTCTGACCCTGTCATGCTGCAACAGCCACGCCTTCTCTTTATGCTTTAATGCAAGTGAGACCAACTTGTTATTTGTCTTCTGACACAATATCATCTTGATTAGATCAAAGGGGTCAGAGGTGAAGCTCTCCAAGAAAAAAGCTTGGATGCTGATGTCATCTAAGCATATGATGCTTAGATGACATCAGCATATGACCACATAACATCATCAGGCATCCCGACCTGATGACTCATGCCAAGTTTGACTTGAAATAATGCAATATAATAGAACATAAATATACAGATATAATATGTCAGAGGTTCCCAAACTGTGGGGCGCGCCCCCTAGTGGGGGCACCGTGCCATTGCAGGGGGGCGCGAGAAGCCGTCTGGATGTAAAAAAACAACAAAACAAAACAAACAAAAAAAAACATGAAAGCTGTATGCGCTGGGTTTTTACCTTAGAATGGCCAACTCTCTGTCATTCCTATGTCAATTTGATACAGTAGGGGCTTCAACACTTCCCATATCTGTGTCCTCTGTCACTTTTATCAGCAGTTAAAACTGTTTAATCCGTTGTTAACATGTCGTAACCTGTTTTTCCGAGCCGCCTTTAAATGCAACATGAGCGCTACGACGCTCGCGCTGGGTTTCCACCTGTGAAGGAGACCTGCTGCTGCTGGGCGGAGCTACGTAGGTTTGTGTTAGAATCACGGCAGCAAACCAGCAAAACGCAAAGAACTTTTCATAGTTTTTCCCTCCAAACTAACCGACTGAGTTGAGTAAAGCTGCTGGATGCAGGTAATGTTAGCTAAAAGATGACTAGCTAATGTCAATACATCACCTTAAGCTTAACAAGTAGCTTGTAGGCTACTGATGTTGTCCATGTCCAGCTAAGTACATTCATTTTGCCCCCCAAAAAAGTTAGAAACATTGAGTCTCTAAGAATCCTCCCCCCGCCCCCCCAACGCGCACACACGCGAAAGCTATTTGTAATAAATAGGGAGGGGGGGGGGGGCAGAAAATGTTTGGAAACCGCTGGAGTATGTAGTGCCTACAATAAATAAGAGCTTTTCTCTGAGGAAATTATATGTATTGAGAAACTCTAGTGTTCTAAACTTTAGCTCTTGTATTATAGGCCACACAGCTTTGATTTATCTCTTTTTTGCATGACTTTACATTTTACTGGTATTATGTTTGTATTTGTGAAGCATATTTATGCATTGTATCCCACTCATGTGTTCAACTCATTATGCATATACTTGTTAGATTAGTTGGTCAGAAAAAATCCTGCAGTTGTTGACAAGCTCAGATTTTCTATGTTGCTGCTCTGTCACGTGGAAACTGCGACCTTTTTTCCACTGAGTGCTCTTCTTGTAAATCACGTGGTGGTTTATGAAAGTGAAAGTAAAACAGTGGAAGCACCCTAAAAGAGCCGTTCGCGTTTATCAGCACTGTAACGGTTTTCTCTGCTGCAGCTCGTCTCCTCCTAAGGTAGGTTTCTTTTCCTTATGTTTTATCAGTAACAAAGCAGCTGCACTAAACGACTGGAAAACAAATGAGTCGATTTACAGAGCTCTGACAAACCATTACAGAGAGTTAAGCCGTTTTCGCACTGCAAAGGAACGGAATGGCACGGTTCAAAGTAGGGCCGACCGTGTTTGCATTAGAACTTCTGACCCGGTTCCACCCGACTCCTTGGAACCACAAGAGCTGTAGTTCCAATCGGGCGGTCAAGCGGGGCTGTTTAGGATCAGCCGTTGGTTGTTTTGCAGTCAGATGTTGATCCGGCCTAGCTCTTTTTTTCTGTGTTTACAGAGTATTTCCTGTTACTGTCATGGGAGGTAACTCTTCACAACCATGTAAGTTACATTCTTGTTTGTTTTGGTTGTGACATGTACATTGATTATTTCACTGATTCACTTCACTATATGTTGCATATTTTCAGCAAATTTTATTTTCCCCTTCAAATGAAACTGATCTTGAACATGTTTTTATAGCAGAAAGTGAAATAAAGTTACATGTTAACCATTGAGAATAAACACTGGATCATAGTTAGGGACTGTCTGAAAAGCGTAGCAATGGAAACTGTATTGGAATTATAATTATTGAAATTTTAACTCACTATTTCCTGTGTTGTTTTGTTTAGCTCCTCAATATAAGTACTGTTTCTTCTCTGTATTTTTCATTTTAATGTTTTTCTTTACTCACTTTAGAGTAAAACTGAATCTATTCACCACCACTGCCTCAATGTACTACAGATTTAAGAACACCCATTGTGTTTATTACTTTAACATAAACATTAATTATATTTTTAGTCATTTATGAACCTAAGTAATGTGTCTCTTTGCTCTGTTCAGCTCCACCTCCACCTCCATCTCCACGTGAGTACAACTTATTATTCATGCTGACACAGCAGAAAGTGTTTTTCTTATCTCAATAAAGAAATGAATTGTTTTACTTCAACACACGGTTCTGGTTGTAAGACTTTGCTGTGAATTCTCCTTCACAGTTTTAAGAACGTCATGGAGGGAGATAACTTGGGGGTGAGTAAATGTGCCTTGTTAAGATCTATATCCTGAAGGTGAATTTAGTTTTTTTGGTTCAGCATAATCAGCCATCAAAGCAGTTTCAGCTTACCCTGATAACATAACCAGGTCATTGGTTTAAGTTACATAACATTATTTTTGTTATTGTTTTTTTTTGCCACAGAAATCACAATATGACACATTTCAGGGATTAGACAAGCCCTAATCAGGAAGACTGGGACAATTCAATGTGGGCCTGTTTAAAGTTTGGGAACCAAGCACTGGTTTTCTCTCTCTACATTTCATTGGGCCTGCGATCACGAAGTCAAGGGTGGCAGGCCATTTAACAAAGTCCGTTTCATCTGATTATAATTATATTCCATCCATCTATCCTCTTACACCCTTATCCCAGGAGGGGTGTTGGTGCCTATCTCCAGCGGTCAATGGGTGAGTTGACCGCCGGAGGTCACCAGTCCTTCATGGGGCATAATTATATTCCAGTACCTAAAAATGAGTTTTGACTCGACAGCTACATTTTGACTATCCTGAATTGTACTTTAAGATAATTAGAGATGAAACAAAACAGTTTTTAAGAGGATGTTGCCTACCAGAGATAGTTATTGTTTTTGGAGATGCAACCTGATGTAGCACTTCGGTGCACTTGATTGAAGTAGAAAGACGGGCAGGGAATTAGAAAGAAGAAGCTCTGGAGATCGATGCAGCTAAACGTGTTTGGTCAAATGTAGGCGATGAAATGGGTTCAACTATCCACTGTTCAATCAAGTCGATGAATTGTGTGGCGTTGTGGTGTACAATGTAATGTTGCATAATTTCTATATTTCTATGAAAACACACTCCATAACTTGAACATTTTGTCTTAAATGTTCACTTTACATGTAATATTATAGTTACAAAAGGTGAAAGTGGGCCAGTATGAAATCAACTGCACCCAATTGTTCTTATTTAACTGATATTTAAATGATTCATTAGAGACTTTGGATTCTTAGTAGTTAAATGTGTTTCAGTGGGTAGTTGGCTGAAGCTTATTGTAAACTAACAGAACGTATGTAGTGATTTCCACAACATACTGATCACACAAAGTGAATTGCAGGTCATATTCACCAATTCCCAGTGTTAGAAGTTCACATATTTACTGTACATCAATCTCAGTACCAGGAGGCTGATTGGGGTTCAGGGTCTTGCCTGGAGCCTAGTCAGCTCTGTTTGTCATGGTAAAAACTATTTTCTGAACTTATGATTTCAAATTTTCCATTTTAACAGAGACAACAGGAACGTTCTTCAGTACTTGAAGAATTTTAGGCCTCAAAGTGAGGAGGCAAACCACATCAGAGTCCTGCTGTACGGCCCAGTCGGTGCTGGGAAGTCCAGCTTCATCAACTCTGTCAACAACGTCCTGCAGGGCAGAATGACCCATGAAGCTCTGGCCAGTTCCACAACCTCTGATCAAAGTTTCACCAAGATTGTGAATATAATTCCTTGTTTAATTTTAAAGGCTTATTCACATTTTAGACTTAGAAATATTCCCAGCAACATGGCAGAAAATACACACTTTCTGACACTCAGTGGCTACGAACTTGTAACCACTGACTATAGTTCTGTCTTACTCAGAATTTTATTCAGCAAAAATAAATTTAGGTTGAAAATTAAACTTATTAAAAGTATTTTAAAGCAAGTTTGTAGCTCTTCAATTTGAAATATATCTCAGCAGTTATATATCTGCTGTTTACATAAAACACTGTTTTTGTATTCCAGTATCAAACCTATAAAATCAAGAAAGAAGGCAGAGGAAACTTTTATCCGTTTGTGTTCAATGACATCATGGGTCTGGAGGACGGACATGGAAGAGGAGTCAGAACAGACGACATCAAACTGGCCTTGAAGGGACACGTGAAGGAAGGATATAAGGTATAAATATAGACTTTTCTGCTTTAAAAAGTCCTTCTCCTAAACGCATTATAATTTGTTTGCTTTCTGTGGAAAATAAATTACTGAATATACGTCATATCTTTTTTTCCTCAGTTCAATCCTGTATCTTCTCTTTCTGATGGTGATCCTGGCTACATCTCTTCTCCATCCATCAGTGACAGAGTTCATGTTCTGGTCTGCATCTATGATGCTAATGCGCCACAAATGAATCAGTCTGTTTTACAGAAGATGAGGGAAATCAGAGAAGCAGCCAGTGAGCTGGGTAAGAAACATTCAATATGCATTTATTATTCTGCAGTACAGAAAATATTTTTTGATGTCATCATAAACAACATATAAACATTCTGCACCCAAAACGTTCCCTGTAGATGGGCACCAGCACCCCTCCTGACCCCGCTATGGACAAGGGTGTTAGAAAATGGATGGGTGGATAAATGTTTCATCACACTCCTGTGATAGTTATTTAAATATATTGTTTAAATACATTTGGAGTTTCTTGAGTAACTCCATGCTTAGAGTCTGTATCTCTGTATCCACAGGAATCCCTCAGCTGGCGATTCTCAGCCACGTTGATAAAGCCTGTGGTGAAACAGAAAGAGATCTGAAAAACGTCTACAAGAGCAAACATTTAAAGAGAAAGGTGAGTCAAGGAAAGATTTATTCTAAACAGGACAAAGAAAACCCTAAAAATATACAAAAAGTAAAACAATTATTGTGTTTTATGTAGATGGGTGACTTCAGCTCCAGCCTGGGGATCCCAATGAACTGCATCCTCCCAGTGAAGAACTACAGTCTTGAAATTCAGCTGAATTCAGACATCAACGCTCTGATCCTGAGTGCTCTGAAGCTGATGGTTGACTTTGGAGACGACTATGCCGACAAACTGTGAAGCTGCAGAACAGTGTGTGGAGATGTGCATGAAAATCACAGCAGTAATGTTGGTCATGCGTATCACTATATACTGTAGTTGTTGAGAAGAGCATAGCGGTTGAGCAGGAACCAAGTATGAAGTTTTCTGACCTTTACACATATGTTTCCTGCTTTTCTCTCTCAGCCATTTTCTGTTAAAATAAGCCTTTTGGTGAAATAAGGAATAATTAAAGGGACAATGTGCTTTTACAATTGTAACGTTGGTCAGTCGGGAATAGATTTGCTAAAAATAAACAGTTATCTTAGTTTCACCCTTCACCAATATTCCATTTTATCCATTTTACTTTTCTTGTATATTGATAGAAAAAGCAACACATTTACGCTCATTTTGTTAAATGAACAAACTTTTTGTTACATTAAGTTCTTTTGTATTTTTTTTTTTTAAAAAACGTCAGTCCTCTGGGAAAACATAACATTGTTTTTAGACCTATGATTGAATTGTAATGCGTTTGGTTGATGAATGCATTTACATCCTGCGTATCACTTTCCACTTTGAGAAAAGTCGGCACCAAAGTTTTCACAGCGGTTTCAGGTCAACATTTCACACGTGTTTCTATTGTTGGCTCATTGATCATAGAACATTTGGAAAGCGATCTATAAATGTGTATGATGGTCATAAAACAATGTTACAGT
>NW_015115890.1:18429-21030 GCF_001443285.1 Poecilia latipinna
ATTATGTTTTTACTTTACAACAAATTCCCAATCTTTTCAAACCAATTAGCCAGTTTTATACTCAAGGTTTTAATTAAATGAGTAATAAAGTGTCAGAATAATAGTAAATGGTTTAAACATTTAAATGTCATTTTGATATTCTTACGCAGGGGGGTACTTACACGACATAGCGACAGAAAACAAATATTAAAAGACAAAAACATATAAAAGCTACATACTGCAATTTTAATTGAATGATTTGACATGATTTTTATTAAAAGATAACCACACAAGTAAATACGATTATCGGGGATCCACAAAAAAAACCTGTTTAAGTTGCAGGATTTTCTGTTCATATTTTCTAATCCTCCCAACTGAAGCAAAGTCGATTCTTCAAAACCAATTTTTTCAGTAAAAGCCCAGACATTACCTGTTTGTTACATACCTTTTTATGTGGTTTGTTAAATATGATGCTTTCCCCCCCAAACAAACAAATATGTACATGTACACCTACACTACAGCAAACACAATCAAGAAAATAAAAAGGCCAAGCAGTTGAACACAATATGCAGCAAATACTTTCATCCTATTCATCTAGATGGCTGCTATTGTTACAATCCATTAATTTAGCATCAAGCTTTGCATTAGAGTTGAATCATTTCACTTCTTCACCTTTTCATACCTTAGAAATTCATTTCATACAGTGTTGGAAAACAGTGCTGCTTACTGCTGTAGGTTTGGTACTGACAATCTGTTGATTCATATCTCCAGTAGACTTTTCAAACTAACATTGACAATCTGCAATTTAAAGTAGTTTTCTACATAAACTCATAAAACCCTTTCAGATCATACTTTAGTTCAGCTATTGACAGATGTTTATTAGGCCTCATGATCAACTCAACAGTCCTGATCCAGAATGTTGATCTACTAATATTTACACCCCTGATTTACAGACATAGAGACGAGACAGAATGAAGTCCATTCCTTTCTGGGTGTGCCGGGATGTGAGACTGTGGGCGCCTTTTTCTATGGTTGGTCGACCAATTTACAGCTGGAACGCCACACTGAAGCCTCGCGGGCCTGTCGGGGTTTCCCATTGGGCTGCACCGGCTCTACATCTGGACACACGGTGAAACTGATTTGACGTAGATAGGTCTTGCTATGAAAAGACTGATCTGATTCAGTTTCTGGACTAGATTATTCTGCTCTAATAGTAGAATATTTAGAACCATGTTTGTGATTTGGGAAACTTTTATCTGATTTGTGAGACATCAATAAAGTTTGATTTTACCACGTTTTTGCATCTGGGTTGCACTAGAACTGCTCCAGCTCCAAAACTACAACACCTAGACACACCCAACAAAATTAATAATCTTAGTAATTATTGTTTCAACAAGGTGTTGCGGCAGGCACGTGCAGAGGGGAGGGGGCAAACATTGTGGGTTCTTCATTTTTATGTTGTTCTGTGGCGGAGTTTCAGCCCACCGACACATTGATAGCCATATATTATTATGGCTATCAATGTGTCTTGATCTGAGCTCCTTGTGTGATCTATAGATTGTTGCCAAGAGGAATATTAGTGACACTATAATCAACAACACAGATGAGCTGAAAGCATTCACTACATTTTGCTTCTTGAGCCACAGGCTGAGATAATGACATGACAAATCTCACCCTGACTTAATGATGATTCTGGATATGAGTTTGTCTTGAATTACTGACAATCATTTATTCTTCAGCTTTAATATAAATGCCACTCTTCCAATAACAGATCCATTTCTGTATCCATAGGTGTTCCTCAACTGGCTGTTCTCACAAACATTGACGAGGCGTGTATTGATACCAAGACAAATTTAAGAAATGTCTACAGGAGCAAATATTTAAAGAAAAAAGTGAGTTTCAGTTGAACTTTTAAGAAACTCAATCACTTTTAACAACTGACTCAAAAAGAAAACAAATGGGTTTTTTTTGTTTTATGTAGATTTCCCACTTGCATTCAAGCTTGGGGATTCCAATAAACTACATCCTTCCTGTGAAGAACTATAGTCACGAAATCCAGACATGTTCAGATGTTGATACTTTGATCCTGAGAGCTGTGAGACTGATGATTGATTTGGGACATGACTTCACGAACAAAGTGCTGAGATGATTTGGAGCCTGAGGAAATAACAAGCATGTATGATAAAGCCGCACATCTTCAAGGAATACAGGAAGAGACTGCTGATGCATTCAAGGTGTGCTAAGAGAAGTTAGACTGTCTGAAGCTATTCAAGTCTGAAACAGCATCTCAGTGCTAAACATGAGCACCAACATCCAGAAGACTGATATCAGCCTCCATATTTATTTTTAAGTAGTTTTTTCAAAGAAGTTACATGAATGATCATTTGTTCCTGACACACATTTCAGAGATGAATGGGTACTTTAGCAATAACCCAAATAACATATTAGAACAATAAATAGCATTGTTGTTGAGTGTATATGTCTATTTATTAAATAATTTAGCAACAAAAAGAGTTTTTGAATTGAAAATGTTGTCTATTTTGTCAGTATATGTTTTTTGGTTAAAATGTAATTAATTGTAATCAAATCAATTAAAAATTATGACAGTGTATAGAAGCCATA
>NW_015115890.1:25477-26514 GCF_001443285.1 Poecilia latipinna
TAGAAAGGGGAAAAAAGGCCATGGTGGCTGGGGGGGGGGGCCGATTCAATTTTTGGATTACCCCAAAAACTTTCTGGAAAAACAAATTTTAGAGCTTGAAATGTCAAAAAAAATTTAACTTCTGGACACAATGATACAATTTTTGAAAAAAAGTAAAGAAATGCATTTCATTCTTTACACTTTTATTTACCAAGGAAACGGAAGACAATTCACCTTCATTCAAGGCAGGCAAAAGCTCAGAATATACTGATACTGAAACACCTACAGCTACATGCATCGCATAAAAGCAGCAACACAGCCACCAAAGTAATGATAGTTGAAAACTAGACGATATTAGACAACTTATTAATACAATCCTGTTATTGATCAGTCAAAACATTTATAAGTGGATGTTTGTTATACGGCTTAAAATCTGTTGCAATTCTGTCCATTTTAATTCATTTCTGTTTTTTATACACAACTCATGTCTGAAGGCACTTTTAAAAAAAAAAACATCAACACAATTCAACGCACCCATATAAATCAGTGAGAAAAGCTTTTACAGATTAAGACACTGGGGATTCAAATGTAACTTTGTTTGCACATTTAAACCAGAAAAACTCATAAATGACTGAATAAATTACATGAACACAGATTAATAGAACATTTGTGATTTTTTTTGGATTTAGAAGGAAGTCTTGGTACCTGGAGAGGAACATGCTAACATGCTAACCCTAGGAATTGAACCCCCAACCTTCTTGTTCCATACATGTTTACATTTATACAAACATGTACTCAGAGACATTAACACTGAACAATATTACTGTCTGAATTTTAATTGGTTCTGTTTGTTGATTTTTGTTTCACCCCCAAAAAGTAAAACAACAGTGACAATAGAGTGACAGCAATAATAACAAGCACCAATCCAAGAAAGATCACACATCTATGCTGAGAGTTAATTCTGCTTGGTTGGAAGTAATTTCTGCTTGGTTGTAAGTACTCTTGCATTTGATACACTGCATTTGTGTTCTGAGAACAGGTTAGTAACCCAGGAACAC
>NW_015115890.1:30364-33374 GCF_001443285.1 Poecilia latipinna
AGAGATACAAAGATTTTTTTTTTAAAAAACCCTCAAATATCTTTTTATCAAAAGAAAAGTTGCATGGTTTAGACCATTTTTGGTCACACTCTAAAATTATCTAAGCCGGTAACAAGTGCACGTTAATAACAGGGAAAGAGCTGCCGTGAACAGACGTGGTTTATGAGCTCGGACATCGGCGGGGCTACTCCGATGTCTGAATCATAAACTGAAGCGGGTCATAACGTCTGGATGAAGGTAGTTAAAGCTTAGACGAATCTTTCTCGCGCCCAGCTTAAACAAAAGTTCTCTACATTCTTATTTGCGGTAAAACCCAGGAATTAGAGGCTTTTCGGACCCGTGAGACGGAGAGCTGGTCAGTAGTCAGTCCGCTGGAGTTTGGGAGGAGTTAAGGGCGTGGCTGAGTACTGTGGATTAACAATTCCCAGGGTGCTTAGTGGCCTGTGTTTGTATCAACTTGTTACAACAAGTTTGCAATGGGTGAAAACAATATGTTCTCACTCTCTTTTCAACATAAATGTGACTGAACAAAATTCAGCGTAAAGTTAATGTAGTAAAATACATTATCAGATCAAATATTTTGATCATGCAAGTTGAACCAATTATTAAATTACATCAACTTAAAATGATTTATTTTTATTTTATCTTAGATTTCAATTGCTAATAAAAGTGATTTAATGTGCACTTGTATCTTTATTTTAAGAATTGCTACAATCTGTTAGATTAACTTGGTAGAAAAGAAACATTTGTGATCTTTTTCAAAATGCAAAACATTTTCTACCACGAGGTTTGGACAATCACTCGGCTCAAATAAATATAACAAACCACCTCAGATTAGGTCACCCTGAAGCTGCCTTATGAGAATGTTTTATGTGGATATTTTCATTGAATATTAACATAAAAAAGAAGATAAGTATCTTCTATTGGTTGGTCTATTGGTTGGTTTATGCATTTATGTCAATATTTGACCTTAATGTTGAATCTCTGTCTCATTCCAACCTTAGATTCCTTTTCAGATGGAAGGACGTCAGTTTCTCACCTATTGTTGAATTTCTTTAGATCGATTGATCTACTGAGCTCTATTAGCCTACATGCTTATGCAATTTCTTGGTGAGTAAAACTAAACTCCACTGTAAAGAAATTGTGGTAAATTTATACCTTACAAGTAAGATACAAACTTTTTCCTTATGGGTTCAGGTTTGTTTGGCTTTTTTTCCCTTTAATAAATTAAATCAGCATTTAAAATGAGCTTTTTTGCATTAACTCAGGTTAGCTTTGTCTGATTTGTTTTTCAGCAAACCAAAAGGAAAAATGTTACCTGTTTACTTACATGGCATGTTTTGCATGGCTGCCTCCACATCTGAACCAACACGGGAGACGATGGGACAGAAAACAATGGTATACTGTCCATCCTGGTTTGTGCCCTCCAGCCTAACCCCACTTCTCACTTGGTCAATCAGATCCACATCGGCACCATGAGTCACCCCGGTGGTGATTGTCTCAACTTTAACTGGTTCTGTTTGGCAGAAATATAAAGCAGAAAATAGAGATGAACAGACCAGAGCAAATCAGAGCAAGATCCTTATTTATATGACCTGAGATGATAACTCACTTGAAAGACAGGGCATCTTCAGGCTCCTTCAGAAACAAACACAAAGAGCAATATAAGTTATTTTTAAAAAATAAGTTTTTCAATAAATTAAAAAATCCTCAAAAAATAAATTTACTTTACAAATTCTCTATTTTCATGGGGCCCAGGTAAAGTAAGTCTACTTGCCAAACAAGCAGACCATGGTCATAAATCAATTATGCTTATTTTTGACGTTGTGGGCAGGTCCCACATTCTGTTTTTTTTTTTTCTCAGATCTTTCTTTCACTCAACTTTCCATCAATGTGCTTGGATAAGCAACCTTATCAATGCTTCTTTAACAATGAACTTTAGTGGCTTTGCTTCCATTTGGAGAGTGTGTCAACCAATTTCTCAGTTCATGAGTTTTCCCAATTAATAGGTCATAAAATATCATTTCTGTTTAAAATGCCTTTTATATTGGTTTCATGTAATATTCTAATTCTCTTATGGACAATTAGAATATTGTCTACAATAAACCATAATCAATACGGTTTGGATAAGCCATGATCATCAAAATTATCAGAAATATACATTTGAAATTGTTTGTGAGATATAGTTTCAGTTCTTGAAATTATTTATTTAAAGGTTTTATCGGCTCTTGTGGCCTTTGTTTGGAAGTGGTCAGACAGGAAAGTGGGTTGTGAGAGAGAAACAAGACAATGGGGGAGGGGTAATCACTGAGCCCGTGATGGTCGCGTCCACGAACAAGGCCTCCGTATCGGTCTCACGCGCTCAACCCCAGCGTCCCGAAATGATTTTCTAAATAATTTAAGTTTTTAAAGATTTCCTAATTTATTGAATTACGTCTATAGGCACACAAATAGTTTTGTTTACTAAAAACATTTAGGTTATCGGACTTCACGAACTGTTTGTTTTAGCTACGGTCCAGGTAAGTGTCGGTACATGAACATCACAACATACGGAGGAGTGACAGCTTTCATGCAAGAGCTGTGAAAAACAACCGTCCACCTCCCATTCTTGTCTGCTCCGGAAGACAGACGCACACACACACACACACGTAAACCCATTCACTGCGCCCTAAAGACTCCCAGAGACACTAACGCGACTAACGGGACTCTAAAAAACAGGTCACATATTTACGCTGTTGTCGTTCCTTTCCCCTGCTCTATAACCGCACAGTGTCTTGTTAAATATTTACACATGAAAGGAATGTCAGAAATATCAAACGAAATAGATGTCCCATTTATTCATTGAAGCTTTTTTCGTTATATTACCTAATGTTCACTAACAACATTCAAATAGTTAATAGATTCATACCTTTTGCCGTGCTGCTGGTTTTGCTGTGCTGCTACTGAGACTGACACCGAATGAGCGAGGCTGTTCAACAAGCACGCAGTTTGCACGAATCACTTTCACTTT
>NW_015115890.1:37849-39595 GCF_001443285.1 Poecilia latipinna
AAAGACACACCAAAGTCTCTTAGAAAAAACGGTTGAAGCCGTCAGACGAGTGGATATGTTGAAACTTTGGAGGAAGTTGTTTATTTCCTCCTTTCGTCCGAGGAGAGAAAATAACTGAAGAAGTCAAGAGGAGGAAGGAGGAAGGAGGGGGGAAAAAAGGCCAAATTAAATGTGACGACTTAGTTCAAGCTAAGTCGTCTGCATTATTTCACATACTGACTGGGCTGACCTGAGTTTAAGTGCGTTACTGTTCATTTACTTCGTTAACGTAATTCTGCATGCAGCGGTTGTGTATTCTGGGGGCAAAGTTTTTGTTTTAGTTCTGGATGCTCGCTGACTCAGGTGTGAACGTGTAAAGTTTCTCTGCATCGGCGTTAGAGCACGTAAACTATCCAGTTGTACTCCGGTTCGGTTATCTTCATTAAAAGAAGATCAACATTATTCCCTCCTGGAGTGGTTCTTATCCTGCACCTTTACAATCCATCCGTGGCCACCGTTAACAATAGTATATATTTGTATAATGCTATAATACCTGCTGTCTTATAATAATAATGACTATGCCTGTTTTTTTAAACATGACTTCTGTTAAGGAAGATTTCTCTGAATTAGTTAATTTTGGAAAAAGTTTGGCTCTCTCTCTTCCTTTAAGATCCCGGGTCCTCTCGCGACGGCCACGTGTAGGCACAGAGAAAAACAATGCCTGTTGACGTCACAGAATTACAGCGTTTAATCAAATAGAAGACAACACATAAACTTACAACAGAACAACAGAGACATACATTCATTTACCTGAGACAAAGAGGATAGGAAAAAGAGGCAAAGACGCGTCTTTGGAGAAAGAGCTGGTGCGTAAAGAGCAAATGAAACAGCTTTTCTGAATTACTTTTATAAGGTGTGTTTTTTCTTTCAAATATATTCAACTGAGGTGTGCTTCTGCTTGACCAACTGGAAGCTATCTTGGACACTCTGAGAAACTTAGAACTTCCCTTTTTTACTGTTCAGAGCAAAGGCTATTTGCCCCTTTTGTTTAAACAAAAGGAGCGGAGAGCTTGTCCTGGCCTCCTGCGGTTCTAAGGCCATCTGGGCAAAGAAGAGCATAAGAAAAGTATTTCACAGATAGCTGTGAAATCTGAAGTCTCTCCCGCTATCTCTCCTTACATAGATTCTCAGGAACAAACTTAAATTCGGTGATTTAGTTCAGGGAAAGGTTATCTTCACAAACCCAATTTTGCTCTTCTGCACTCAGCACCTCAAAAGATTGAGTCCTGCCATCATCCAAAAAGTGGTACATACAATCAACAGAATAGAATGGAGTAACATTCCTTTTTTTTAACCTATCAAATATAACATTCAACCCTAAGTATAAAAGTTAACACAATCATTTTCCAAAACCCCATTCACTGTAAACCTGAGCAATTTTCTAATACTAAACAAAACATTTTCCTTCACACCATTTCCATTTGAATCTGATATAGTCACAGATAATACAATTTTCAAATACATTCATCATTTACTAGATTAGTAATTCTAAAACTAGATAGTACAATTTTCATTAAAAGCATGCTATTAGTAACTAAGCATGTGGGTTAAATCAGCTAAACCCGTCATAATCATATTATCCTATTTAGTGGCATATCTTTGAATCTGAGTATAAAATAGTTCAGTGATTCTTGAATAGGGGCAAAACAGGTCCTATGGATAAAGCACAAAATTTGAATAAAACAAAATATATTTTTTTCAAATATC